>NW_027176296.1:10759759-10999759 GCF_023349555.1 Cebidichthys violaceus
AACAGAAGCCAAAGCAAAATAAATTGCAGATGATTCACACGCATTTGCAAGATAAGACCTAGTCCTATAACAACAAGTACGACTGGTGATCAACGGCAATGAAACGAAAGACATGCCCATCAACAGTAACAACAGTAAACACGACAGAGGAACAGGTCGTAGACAGCACTGATAATTCCACTTACTTAGGAAGCACCTTTTGCCACGATGTGCAAGCAAACATTAAAAACTGGATCAATGAAGCACACATAGCCTTCATAAGACTGAAACAAATCTGGAAATCCAACCAATACAGCACCAAACCAAACTCCGGATCAACCAAAACTGTGCTCTACACTGAAGGATGCTGGGAAACAACAGAACAGGACAATCACAGACTATCCACCTATAGTATATACTTATATATATACTTCCTCACATGTATGCCTGTGTAGGATATTGCATATATTCTGGCCAAAGACCATCTCCAATAATATCCTTCTCAAAATCAACCAGCAACACACTCCAGAGACACAGGTGGCTCTGGATTGGCCATGTGCTCAGAATGGACATCAAAGCAATCACAAGGGTCGCATTACACTGAACCCCAGAAAGCCACAGAAGTAAATCGAGGCCCGAAATAACATGGCGCAGGACATTAAATAAAGAATCTCAACACCACCAACAGAGCTGGGGGACCATAGAGAAACTGGCCAAAGACTGAAGGAAGTGAAGGGCAGCAACGAAGTAATCAGCTTTGTCCATTTCATACATTTCAGCTCAGTTTTACAAACAATTAAGTATTTGTAGGCTGTAACCATGGTCCAGATCAAGGCTACAGTACAATAGGACTTAAATGAGGTCAGCTGACTCATACAGACTTCATGCAGTTGTTGATGTTTATATTCATTTGTTGCCATCATGTAAGACTATGCAGACTACTGATTTTAATAAAATGCATTTGTAACCCTCTTAGAATCTGCAGAATACTCAGATAATTTGTTGGACCAGGGCCTAGGTTCATAGGGGGAGGTTTATAGACAATAGTAGACACACAAAGGAACTGGAGCCACAGAATGGTTTGATTTCAAAGAATATATTGAACCTTGAAAATAAAAATAAAATATTTTAAATTGACATCTTATACAACATTTACAATGCTCTTCTCAACAGATTACTCAGCACATTTCCATTGAAATGTGTAAAAGTGTCTCTGAAATGCAGTGTTCCTTCAGTTTGTTCCTTTCGTGTTCAAGTTCCTTCCTTGTTTCCTTATACAGTCGGTTCAAATAGTCAACAGTCAGTTTCAGTTCCAAAGTCAAAAGAATAAGTCAAGTAGTAAGATGTGTTGCTTTCTTAATCCTACCACACTGGTGCACTCAGGTGATGAGAAACGAAGAAACAGTTATTTTCTCCTCAGCAACAAAGTCATTCTTGATCCTACTCCTCGAGGTAAGGAGATGATCGGTTCATCAGTGGTGGCCCGCTATCTCCCTCGTCAGGAAGAGTTCAATATCCAGTATCAAAGGTATCCAGGGAACATGAAAAACCTAGCCAAGACGCTGCCAAAAGTTGTAAACTCGTGGCACAAAGGTCCCTGAATCACCTCTCTCACGTTGCACGAGTGCAGTCTCACAAAGTGCTGTGTCTCTGACGTTTTAACAGTTATCACTTGTGACGGCTGAACTAATTTATGAAACAAATAGTGCTCGTTCCCTCGTGTATTTTCCCACTCGGTAACGTCAAACTAATTTTTGGTAGGGCGGGACTTATTTTCCTTTACCCAATCGGGAGTCTGTATTCCCCGAAATAACCAATGAGAAGCTTATCTGGGTAAAACTGCTGTGATTGACACTTTGTTTAACAACAGAAAAAGGTTAAATTAAAATTATATTAAAGACTTAAATTATCTGCTGGGTTACATCACAAATAAAAAAATAATCATAAAAGTAAAGATATTAGGGACTCAAATTCTCTACCTGGTTACACATTACTTATACTACCAGCTATGTTCCTATATTCTCTGCTCACAAATACTCATCTCTCATGGAGATCAGAAGATAGTTGCAGATACACATTTGTAGAACTCAACATCTACTTATTGGGTATATAATAATGTTGACCTTGCTTTGCTGTGTGTGTGCTGTATACTATTAAATATAGCACACACACACGTAACAATTTTACTGTCCAAATTTGTAGAAGTTTATAAAATGATAGACTACCTTCACTCCAGCTTGGTGAACCTTATAAATTACCAACTGGGTGCATGGTTAGATGCTTTTTTTTAGCATACATCAATTATATTCAATTACCATACATTAGTAACCAAGAGCTTATGTTATTCCATTGGCGCTTTAAGAACCACCACCCTCCTCTAAAAAAGATAGGTCAATATTAGATTAAAAAGGGGGTTTTTTTGTGGCAATTTGCTTCATTCCACGAGACAGTAAGAGGCCAATCTACTGTACATCTTCAACACGATCCCCTTGGGAAGTTAGCTGCACTGTATAGAGCTGCTAGCGCCGGCTGCTAATACCAGTATTGATCAGAGAGACACCGTTGTGGAAGACAGCACAGTGGCTAAAAAGTAATTACCTGCAGGCTTCACACTCCGAAGAGGTAAGTATATGCGTGTGTGTGAGTGCGTGCAAATTGTGTCAGAAGGTACATGCACGTAAGCACAACTGTAATTGAAAGTGGATGACTCGCCTCAGCACATTCTACCAAAGAACTAAAGTTCATTAATGTCTCAGTCCCCAACTTATTTTAAGGTCTGGGGAGGTGAAAAACGTATGGGGGGAAAGTGAAGGAGTAAGATGCATACTGGTTAAGGGATTCCTTGATTGATGCCTTATAGTTGTAATCCTCATAATGAATAAAGAGAAACAGCAGAAAGTCATTTATCTGAATGTCACACAGCCAACCTAAAAAAAAAAAATACTGTTATGCAAATATGTTCTAATGAATTATCATACACAAGACACAACAGATGTCTCTGCTGCCTGTCATTTTGATTCAGACCTACATCAAACCATTTGCCTTGATGGCTGGTGATGATAGCTTGACACGTTCCAACTAAATGCGTAGCGACTGAGGCTAAGTGGAGAGCAGGGCCGTCCTTCAATCAGAGGATTGGCGGTTCGATCCCATGTAGTCACATGTCTATGTGTCCTTGAGCAAGACACTTAACCCCAAAAATTGCTCCTGTAGCTGTGCCTACGGTATGAATGTGATAGAATCTGAATTGTAAGATGCTTTGGATAAAATGCCTGTAATGTTATAGATATGTAAACCTATTTTACATCATGCCTGTTGATTTACAACATAGATGACCAGATAACAAGACAGTCTACTTGCACAAGTATTTGTATTACCTATGGGAACTGTTTGTCATGGGTTTTATTCATGGTAACATTATTGCTGAGCTGATAGATGATATCAAATTGAACTTAAAAGACAATGTTGTTACATTCAGTTTATATGGTCAAACAATTGCACGGGCAAGATGACTTCCCGTTGGGGCCCACTCTTAATTGTGTAAACTCAAGTGTTCACCAAATGGTATGCAATCTACTCGAACCTCAGCCATCTTAACAGCCTCTATTCCCACTGGCTCCAGATAAATGACTTTCAACTGTAATTGGCACTGAGCTGTGCAAAATGACTGTACCGACTTTTTGTTTATTTATGCTCTGCGAGCGTGTGGGGGCAGAAATTACGCTTGGGAAATTCCAAATGCTTGCTAAAAGGAAAAAAAAGAAGACAAATGACTGTGAAACTTTGAACCCACTTTCTTCTACAGCAAGTCAACAACCACAGCCGGCAGCAGAACGTGTGCCTGCCCAACAGCGGCTAAGCATTTAGTTGGAATGTGTCACGCTATCGTCACCAGCCATCAAGGCAAATGGTTTGATGTAGGTCTGAATCAAAATGACAGGCAGCAGAGACATCTGTTCTGATAGTAAATGACACACACACACACACACACACACACACACACACACACACACACACACACACACACACACACACACACACACACACAAGCCGACAAGCGCCTCTAGCACCAGCTTCATCAACACTGCTGATTTGTTGTCTTGCAGCTCTCAGCCGTGTTCGAGGCTGATTGGCCGTATAACCTTTTAGTTGATGTCTGACTGTCTAGTCACATCTCAGCAACAAGCACAACGCCCTCCCATCCACTCACTCAACATTGACATTTGTCTGTCTTGTCGTCTCTTAGCACAGCAGTTTAAGAAATGATGGATGTTGGGTGTTACATAAGTAGTAAAATGGGATGTGATGTCTTGAGTAAAGCAACATGAACAGAGAGAGCAACAGAAACTTTTGGCGTTCTTGAATTAAACATTCCACGGTCAGAGAGGGGAATTGAACTGAAAACAGACCAGACACTCACTACAAACTACTAAATCCATCCCCAGATGCACACACAAAGCTTCTCTGAAGCAGTTGGGGTATTCAATTTGTTGTCTGCATTACTGTATTGTGTGTGCTCACTATTGCCGCATTATTATCAACAGACTTGGCTCAGATGCTAAACATGACATTAGAAGGGCTCTATTTAAATTCCCTTTTTTTCAGCCCAAACACGCATGCTTTGTTTGGGCTTTTGCCAGCATGACAAAGACTCTGGATTTGATGAAGTAGAATACTGCGTAGAATGAATTGGATTGAATTTTGTTGCGTAGACACTTGGGAGCTTACTGTGAAATTTTCGTCAATTTCAACACATTCTCACCCTCAACTCATTAAAATACCAACGCTTGGTCAGTGGCCCTAAGCTTCAAACTATGACGCTCTAGGTCCCCCTCTAGCGTTAGACTTAGACGAGTCAGGGACAGCATGTCGAGTTTCTGCAAGCAAAGTGTCATTTCAAAATAAACTTCAGAGTTCACAGGAAATGTTTTCCATTTATTAAATGCATACAATGTCTTTTGAAAATAAACTTCCAATGCAGGATTTCTTGGTTAGGTTTAGGCAACAAAAATACTTGGTCAGGTTTTTGAAAAGATTGTGGTTTGGGTTAAAAAAAATGAGTTTGTTACATTTGTCATGTGCCGTGTTGTGGGTTATTTCTGAGCTCTCTCTCCTGTGTCTCTTCAGGTGCCATCCTTTCCCTGCCCAGCAGCTACAGTGAGTGAAGGATGCTGCTTGGCTCAATCACTCAATAGGACCTTGTGGTTAAGAGGCCAGCAGAGACAGACAGATGGGGCTAGTGGGCCAAGCGGCAGCTTTCAAGTGTTTACCGGAGTTTGGACGTGTCAGGGACGTACACAGTTTGTGGTCCTTTTGATTTGGGACTTAAGTTGTTACTTTTGTTAATCAGTGCTGTCTTCCTTTTAGAAAGTAGTTTTCAGTTGGTTTCATCGTGATCTTTTCATTTAATTGTTAATAAATCTTCCTTTAATTTTGATTTAATTATTATTCCTTAATGTGTTTATTCATCTGTTGCCCTTGACTCTGTTTCACTAATCCAGGAAAGTAACAACGTAGCCACGTAACTTTTGTACACAACTTTGGTTAAGTGTTACCTAACAAAAGTAAGGTAAACTTTTATTAATGTTGCCACGGGACACAAACAGCCATCTCCTGGATGACATCCACCTGGACCTCCTCCCTAAGCAGACTTTGTTGCTCTTTATACTGGTAGTATCAGTTGCTCTGACCATCTAATAATGACATGGATGGGTTTACATTGGAGTTAGTTAAAATCCTAGTCCCACACAGACTAAAGGGTGACTCGGTATCAGACGCAGACACTGACCAAGCGTCAGAATTAATTTGATGAGTTAACAGTGAGAACAGATTGTCTATTCACTGTTTCTGCTAATGGGATGTATTTAAAACATAGTTTGTCTTTTAAATAGAATGGCATTGCACAAAGGTTGCATCAGAAACTTGTTCTACATTTTAAATGTTGATTGCTTTCCCTTTCTTAGAAATCAACTCTGTCTGTCTACCAGTGATAATTTGGAAACCAAACATTGCCCATCATTATGTGGAAACTATGCAAATACTGTAAAATGCTGGTTAGTTAGTCAGCTTGTTACCAATACAAAGTGAAGGAAGCAGAGGGAACGAGAGACTGAGAGTACATCCACATTACTCCGTTTTCGTTTGGAAACGCATATGTTTTGCTACGGTTACACTGTGCGTCCACACTACGCCGGCGTTTTGGAGCACCGTAAACGGAGGAGTTTAGATACGATCCCGAAGCCGGATAACTTTGGAAACTCCGGGTAGCGTATTTGTGTGGACGGACGGAAACGCATACGTTTGGAAACGATGACGTAACACCCGCGATCGACTACCAGGTTAACTGACAACTGATTACAGGCATTGCTGACCTTGTTGTCTTTACTAGCAGCTGTTGTCCAGTTAAAGTCTGCATGTCTGCTGAGGAAACAGCTGTTATTGTAGCGATCGGTGAGCGGCGAGAGAGAGAGAGAGAGAGAGAGAGAGAGAGAGAGAGAGAGAGAGAGAGAGAGAGAGAGAGACCCGCAGCGCTGTAACTAATGTTAAGTCTGAAAAATAAAACTTATTAAACTTCCCACGAACTGTATCTGTTTGAGTTTATAGAGGAAGATTTGAGAGAAGATCTTAAGTATCAAACACATACTTACGATCATTAAAGACTACTTTATTACTCTGGTTGCTTAGTTACAAAATACGACAATCTACTTCCTGTTTACATCAGTGCATGCCCAGTGAACGTGAAGAGTCACGTGATATTCGTTTCCAGGCGTGTAATATGGACGGAGATCACTTCGGAAACGATGGCTGAAACGCGAGGATGGAGAGGATGGAGATCGTTTCCAAACGCAAACGGAGTAATGTGGATGTAGCCTGAGATTCTCCCACAGGAAACACGTCTGCTGGCTCATACATCTTGATAGCTTATCTGTGCTGTCAAAATTGACTTATCATCAAACCCTTCTCCAATGCTTGCATCAGTGTCTGCATGATGAGTTATTAACTCATACATTTTTAATTCAACACATGAAATGTCAAGGCGTTCTAGACATACTGCAAAGTTTTCAGTACCTAAAGATATCAGCATAATCATGAATTTACAGTGTGAATTATGATCTTTGTGAATTACAGTGTGAGAGTGGTGGCCCAGTCTCTCTTGGTATTGTGTTAATGATAATTATTATGTCATATTACATTCTGCAGGACACAATTTATGTCAATTTAAAAGATATGGCTAGTGTTGTTCCGGTATTGTTTTCGATCAATAAATCATATAAAAAGACCAATGTGTTGTCCACCTTTCAGTGCTTTTAGACTTCCCTGCCTTGTCTTTAAAACTCAGCCCTAAGTCCATTTATTCATGTACATCTGTAAAAACTGCTCACAATCTCAGGCTCTGGGATTTTCTAAAAGAGCTGGGCACCATCATTTGTATTTGTATGACCAATAAGATAGACAGACCATGATATGTATCTACGGGGGGTTTGATATTATACTGTCAATGACTCAATATTGTGCCGAGAGTTTCTAAAACTCACTTTGTGGCCTAAACTCTGTTCTGGAGAAAACCATGGAGGCTACACTGTGTAGCAGTGTCAGTCTACAGAGGTTCCATTTAAAGAAAAAAGTCAATAGAGCAGCGTTGATAGGGCCGGGCTCGAAAAACCACAGCATTTAAGCTGTGCATGCAATTCTGACCTGCACATAATGTGGTACAGAAAACATATTGTGCATGACTGTCAACCCTATGACCGTAGAACTCACGCAAATTACTTTTCACATGCTCTAAAGCTCACTTTCTCATGCTGTGAAAAACTAATTTATAACTGATAATGTTGCGGAAACTGACAAACGTCTTCATATTAAGTTTGCTGAGAAGCGCAGTGATATTCTGCTCAAAATGTTCCATTGATTGTATACAATTTTACGTAGCCTAAATTCACTTTATATTACTGCACAGGAAAAGTCAGCCCAAATGACATTGTAACACACTGAATATGTCCTCATCTTTTAATTTGTTTGCTCAAATGTTAAATGAAATCCTATTCACGATGACCCTGGCCATGACTATGTAAATGTTGTAAAGTCAGCTCAAATTACATTATAGATTTTATAACACATTGATGATTTCCTCATATTTAAACTGTCATAAAAAAGGAAATGTCATAGCAAATCAATGTTTGATTTCTTTCAGTTGGATCCGGCCGTGGCACCAAATGCTGCATTACATTTTTTTTTTATTTGGTGAAGGTTTTTGATGCATGTCATCTTAAATGTTACATGCACCATTTCCAGTAACACAGTAAAAAAAAAAATACTGAGCCCTGTATGGTAATACAACATTAACCATCTACCTCTAATTGGCTTGATTACTGAACAACAAGATGAAAACTAATTTCATGGCACTACCCAGCCCATATCACTACAATACAGTAGAGCAGGGGTATTCAATTAAAATTCCAAAAGGTCCAGATTGAGAAAATCTGCAAAGGTCTGGAACATTACAATAATATCTAACTTGCGCTATTTAGTGTATATATATATATATATATATATATATATTCTCAAGAAGTCTAGTTGTAGTAACAATGTCTCTGTGTAGTCAACAACCGTTAAATCAACTAAAGAAAGTACACATCAATTATATTTTAACAATTTTCAAATTGAACTGGATGGATTATAAATAAAATGGTGCATAGTTACGATATCATTTCAATTTCACAGGTTGATAGCAGACCATCTCAAGGTTTCACTCAGAGAGAACCAGGACATTCTGATGTAGCATTTCAAAATTAAAGCCCTTCAAAATCGCATGCATGAGCTAACTTCAAATCACATTCATGAGATAATTTGTCTAACTTCAGATTAGATTTTAGAGGAAATGGTGCATAGTTACAAAATCATTTCACCTCAAGGTGTCACTTGGAGAGAACCAGGACATTCTGATGTAGCATTTCAAAATTAAAGCCCTTCAAAATCACACGCATGAGCTAACTTTAAATCACATTCATGAGACAATTTGTGATTTGACGCTTTTGAAGGGCGCTTTAATTTGAAATGCTAATCGTCACGGTCTCTGAACATATGAGACACACTGGTTTTAAACTGTCCGTGGGAAGAATAAACCTATAAGAGTCTGTTCATTCTTGGTTAAATACTCTGGTATCTCTGGTCTCTCTGACCACTTCTCTCTTTTTGGAGAACGTCATGTGAAATAACTTCTCTGACTCACGTAATTATTCACCTGCCCTTCGTTCTCTTTCCTCGTCTCAACCCTGTGTGTGTAAATTACTCTTGAGTCAGGAAACGTGTCAGAATACCCATATTTGATTGACTGAGCTGCATCACGTGATGTGATTTACAACGCATGTAATTGGTCGGTTTGTTTCCTGGACCACTGACCGAGTGCCGTAAAGGCTAGAAAAGCTGCGTCGGTTAAAATATAGGCGCTTCGTCAAAATGTAATAATTCTCAATTATCTATCGGTTTTAGGTCCAGGGTCCGGATACAACGGCGTCTGGGTCCGGACCACAGTCCGCCTATTAGTGACCCCTGCAGTAGACTGTATATCTCAATGGCGGGCCGTGCATTTTATACCTGGGCCTTCTGTGCCGTCCTACTAGACCGTCCAGAAATCCGCTTAAAAATGCTAAAAATGTCATGTCAATGTCATAACTTCCTTAAAACAAGCTGCGCTGGAAGCAGCGCTGCAGAGGAAGACAGGAGCTGTGCAATGAGAAAATAAGCTAATGGGAAAAAAATGTATAATACTTGTAGTGTATTTGTGAAAAATTATTAAATTATAAAATAGCTATAACTTTATGATTCTGTTTAGGTCAGCAGAGAAGGCTTAGCTGGCCTTGACGGCCCACCACTGTTATATATGCATATATATATATATAACACCATCACTATGTGATATCGTGGTCCCTAGCTATAATTCATTTTGGTGATAATGTTTGTCTCTCTGTTCAGGTCACTATGTCTTTCTTGAAACAGTTTTCACAGTGTGCAGCATCTTTAAACTTTAAATTGAAACTATTGACCTTTTTGACTGGATTGATGCTCCTTCAACCTGACATTATAATAATAAATAGGATATGACACATGTCACAGATGCACCACAGCCATGCTGCAGATTGTTTGGATCAGCCATGGCATTTGACCTTAAACAAAACCTTTCTGTCTGTCAAACACACACACACACACACACACACACACACACACACACACACACACACACACACACACACACACACACACACACACACACACACTTTCATACACAAATGTGATCACAGGGCAGGGTTAAAAACACTTCTTCATTTCTACATGCAAATTGACTTTCCAGTGTCCTTCAGTTTGCCAGGTAGTGATTTATTGAATTGTGATCTTATTGTAACTTCAAATCCATGACCATGATGAAGCCTTACTGAAGCCCTGTGATACATTTTACAACAATCAAACTTTTATTTAGTATGAAATCTGGATTTGGAGTGGGCCAGTCTAAATACAAATCATGAAAAGATTATGTATCCTGTTTTTATCAGGACACCTTTTCATAAGAGTGCTGCTTGATTAGTCATCTAAAATAATAATATAGTTATTATCATTCATTATTATTTGTTACTGACACAAGCCCTGCCGTCTCTTCAACATTGTGTGGAGGTCTGGGACGGTGCCTAGGGAGTGGCAGACCGGGGTGGTGGTTCCCCTGTTCAAAAAGGGGGACCAGAGGGTGTGTGCCAATTATCGCGGTATCACACTACTCAGCCTCCCTGGTAAAGTCTACTCCAAGGTGATGGAAGGGAGGGTTCGGCCGATAGTCGAACCTCGGATTGAAGAGGAACAATTCCATCCTGGCCGTGGAACAACGGACCAGCTCTTCACTCTCGCAAGGATCCTGGAGGGGGCTTGGGAATACGCCCCATCTACATGTGTTTTGTGGACCTGGAGAAGGCGTATGACCGGGTCCCCCAGGAGATACTGTGGGAGGTGCTGCGGGAGTATGGGGTGAGGGGGCCACTTCTGGGGGCCATCCAATCCCTGTATGCCCAAAGCGAGAGCTGTGTCCGGGTTCTTGGCAGTAAGTCGGACTTGTTTCCAGTGAGGGTTGGCCTCCGCCAGGGCTGCGCTTTGTCACCAATCCTGTTTGTGGTATTCATGGAAGAATCGGAGCAGCTGAGGTGAATTGCAGTCGCTTTACCACACCGTTGCGACGAAAAGAGAGCTGAGCCACAAGGCAAAGGTCTCTATCTACCGGGCAATCTTCGTTCCTACCCTTACCTATGGTCATGTGAACTGGGTCATGACTGAAAGAATTAGATTGCGGGTACAAGCGACCGAAATGGGTTTGGCGGGACATCTCCCTTAGATATAGGGTGAGAAGTTCGGTCATCCGTGAGGGACTCAGAGTAGAGCCGCTGCTCCTTTGCGTGGAAAGGAGCCAGTTGAGGTGGTTCAGGCATCTGGTAAGGATGCCACCTAGGCGCCTCCCTAGGGGGGTGTTCCAGGCACGACCAGCTGGGAGGAGACCCCGAGGGAGGCCCAGGACCAGGTGGAGGGACTATATCTCCAAACTGGCCTGGGAGAACCTCGGGATCCCCCAGTCAGAACTGGCTGATGTGGCCCGGGAAAAGGAAGTTTGGGGTCCCCTGCTGGAGCTGTTGCCCCCGCGACCCAATCCCAGATAAGCGGTTGAAGATGAGATGAGACGAGCCCTTTCAAATTAATAGAGATTCCTGCGGGATATTGAAGGCTACTATAACCATGATGCACAAAATAAATAAAAATAAATCTGCTTTATAAGAAGATGGTGATTGAATGACTTACATCCATATTTTATATATGTGCAGGGCTAGACCGTATAGGTCCGTAGAATAACCCTGGAGCTAATCCCAGAGCTGGGCTGAACAAACATGTCCACTGTACCACCTTGCTTCACCTTTTTATTTGGCTAAATTACATTTTCTACATCTACAAGAAGATATCTTGATTTTAAAACATTTATTTTTGCAGCCTGCTTTTACAAACACACACACACACACACACACACACACACACACACACACACACACACACACACACACACACACACACACACACACACACACACACACACACACACACACACACACCTGTACAACTTCATCCAAATCTTTGGTGTGAGGCAAACTCACAAAATAGAAATCTAAAGATGATACAAAAAAGCTTTTGTGTAGGTGGAATCAATACTGCTGCATCTGCCTTGAAATGGATATTATAGCACATTCATATGACTCAAGATGATTGCTGGACTGCACAGTTTTCAAAGTATGAATACTCTCTACCTCTAGAGCTTCAACTGTAAATCTGTTTCTTCAGTTACTTGACCCAGTTAAAAGTCAGTAATGTAGTAGAAAGACTTCCTCTGAAGTGTGTAAGCATGTGCAGGAAAGCATGTTTCATAAAACCCAACCTGGTGAATCAGACCATGTTGTGAGTCACAGATGCATCCCATGAGCAATAATAAATCCACTGCAGGGATGAGCACATCATATACGTGTGGAAATAAGATGTCAAACTCAAGTACATCAAAACATACATTAAACAGCTATTTCTGGGCCATGGTCTTGACTGGATGTTAAATTCTTCAAAGCCTTGAGAAGTGAGACAGAAAAGCCAACATATTAAACTATCACAGGAGGAAAGTCACCTGTGTGTTCTCATCCAGCACAGAGGATATTATGCAGTTTTCAAACAGAAGCAATATGTGCAACGTTGTAATTGTGACATAACGATGTGCATTACATGAAACATAAAACGTGTCAATTACTTTGTAGCGACATTCCTGCAACTAATAGGGATGTTGCATGCGACATCTGGGCGATATAAAGTGACGTCACACAAAAAGTGCTGAAAACATTGGGACAACGTACTGGCAACGTTCAATATGACGGGCTGACACTTGACCCCACTTACATCATTACATCATGTACTTCTACTCAGCTACAACTGCATGATGACACACGCACACACACACACCTTGAATGCGTGGATGTGCCATGCAAAATGTCCTTAGCACTAGAACTACTATTTTGACTGATTTTTCAATGTAATAACATATTAGTAGTATGTGAAATTATTCCTCGGAGACAGGGCTGCATTTTGAGACTTCACTTTGGAGGTTTAGTAGATCTGCTTTCTATGACAGAAATAGTTCCTATAAAACCTGTAGATAGTGTGGCTGGGGATTTTCCAGAGTAAAAAGGACAAAAGCTTTTAGCTTTAAAAAATGAAATTCCTTCCACCTCCATTGTGTTAGGGTGAAGGCAGAACATTTCAGAGAGAATCATCAGAAAACTTGGGGCAGATCAAACCAGAACTATCTGCATGGTTATAGTTCACTAGAGGTACAGTATGTGAGAAAATAAGTGTATGTCGTCAGAGTCTCAACACAAAGACATGAAAAGGCTGAACTCTGCCTTTCTGTCACTGCCTGTTCTTTGAAAGTCTGCAACTGTTCTTTTTCTTTACAACATCTGAGGGACACAAAGAGAGACAGAGATGTTCAAGTTACTGATCAAAGCTGTCAAACCTCTTTAAGGTCCCTGTAAAACCTCACTTATTCATTCAGCAAAATGTACAGCCATCACATTTAAAAAGGACATTTCCTGACCCCCAAAACACTTTGAATCAGTCTTATAATGGTGAAAAGGACAGAGGCTTGACAATCAGGACTGTCCCATTTTTAATCAGGACGTCAGGCTATACTCATGCTGGCTAATCAGCCAATAGAAATTAGTGGAAGCACTTCTGTGTGGAGCAGAGGTTTGTGTGTGTGCATGTGTGGGAGCACTGTGGTTATGTCGCTACCCTCTGCCACCTCTTAAAAGACCAGTCAACATAGTTCTGGCTAACATACAAAGAGATGTTATATGACAGACTGGACTGTAAGCTTTCATTAAATTCGCTTCAGCTCAACGTCCCAATGCATTTTTGCATGGGGCAAGATTTGTGGATTTTGGCCCTTGTTGCCCTCTCACTGAGTAGTGGATACTATGGAGCCATATGGTGAGGAGGAACAAGTAGAGAGACAGAATAAGCTGAGGGGGAGTGAGTATACGATCAATATACTTCCAACTATCTAAACCTGTCCTTTGAGGACTAGTTTTGAAAGCAGTGAATCCACAAGTTCCATCAGCTGTGAAGTATCCTCTCTGAACCACGTAGACATGTCTTCATTTAGAATTAACTGTGTCACTGAGTCCACCATTGACACACTTTAACTGAACCTTAATGGTTCAGATGTAAGGTATATGGCTTAGATATAGTGGAGTCCTGAGCAGAGAATGAAGCCGCTCGTGTGCGTGCCCCACTGGCTAGCTCACAGTCGCCGCCCTTCACTGCACTCATACGCTGGTTACCGACAGCGGTGTTGCTGAGGCGCAGGGCCCACTGACTGATCCAAGTGGCTTTTAATGATGTTTAGTTCTAACATTTAAGATTTGATTTGATAAGGGTGATCTATTATTGCCACCAGTTAAGTCTAAAAAATACCTCATATACAGTGCTTCTAAAGACTTACTACTTCAGATCATATCTAAAACAAGTCAATGACAATTAGGAAATGTCCCATGCACTGACATAATATGCATTTAAAGAGTAAAACATGAGTGAAGAGCCTCATGCTGTCTGTCTGTAGCAGAGCAGGGAGCATTTGGCTGGTATAGTACCTGGTCTGAACTGCTCTCTCCTCTCCTGCACTAATTTACATACAAGGTGAGAATTCAGACAAAGACTGCTCCATGTAAATAAGGCAGGTATCTCACACTCACAAGGGATAGAGCAGCTTTGTCTTTATCCTCCTGACTCAGATACACACTGAGCTACGCACACTAACACACTCAGGGACAAAAAATACAATTAACTGCACTCAAACTTATTAGAGTGTGAAACTCCAGGTACTGGTTTGTAAAAAGTCATTAAACTCCAACAAGCTATGAGTGTTCTGTCTGCTTATGTTTATGTGTGGGTGAGTGCAACACAGTAAAGTGCCTGACAGAGAAATCGGAGTGGTGAGCCAATCCTCACTGGCATAGTGCCTATGTTAGCTTTGTAACAAATCTGAGCCCTTGATCAGAAAATAATGTAAAATAATTTTGTATTAATTTCTTTAATGTTTTTTTTGGTATGAGAGGTAGTTGACAAGCACTGTCCCCTAACAGGAGAAAAAGCTACTATTTTGGTTGATCAAGCAACCGCTTCAAATGATAACAGCCCATGGGTGTCATCAGCTGTTATCTTTGACGACGCTTATGAACTGTTCATTTCACTTCCTATTTTATTTTTGTATTCTCTTTGTAATATCGTGGCTTTTTTGATTGACATCACTTCACACCTGAATTAACTGAATTTAAAGCTGCAGGGCAATTCAGTGAAATTAATTTTTCTAAAATGAAGTACTTTATTTAAAGATGCAAATTTGTTCACGTTATTCTTTAATCCAGCCCTTATTTTTTTCTTGAAATGAGAAGAACATTTACTTATGTATTTCTATGTATTATTTATAATCCATCCAGTTAAATTTGAAAACTGAGAATAATAATTGTTAAAATATAATTGATGTGTGCTTTTTTTATTTGATTTGACAGTTGTTGACGACACAGAGACATGGTTACTACTAATAGGCTTCTTGAATATATATATATGGCACTAAATAGTGCAAGTTAGATATTATTGTAATGTTCCGGACCTTTGCCCGAGGAGATTTTCTCAATCTGGACCTTTTGGAATTTTAATTGAATACCCCTGATGTAGAGTAAAACTCTTTGAGTGGACAGAAGACTAGAAAGCTGCTATATAAATGCAAGTCCATCATAGAGTACTCTACCTTCATCTACTTCTGATTTAATATTCTCCTAAAAAAAAACAGTTGAGCTTCAATCGATTCTTTGAATAAAAATGTCAATAAAACATGATCTATCATTAGGTCTCTCTACCCATGAAGCCAATTCACATGGCTCTTCACATTGTTATTTTAGAATGCCATGTCGATGTCATTAAGATGAGATTGGTTAATATCCAAAGTGTGTTGTATGGTAGATTGATATAATTGTACATGGATACAACATTATGTATGTAAGTAATATATAAACACCACTACATGGTGTATATGTAACATTTACATAATTTAAGCTGTTTATCTGAAAATCAAAAGCAACAAATAATGATTCGACCAGTTGAAGAGTCTTTTTCAGCACTGGTGGTTTTCAACTTGCCGTTATACAAAACATAGTGACTTTTTAAATATAGGAATAAGCTCAATCCTCTGCTGAAAGCCAGTGGCTGTTATTTTGCCTTTCTCAGCCTATAAGTAATTATTTTACTACTGTTCTCAACCTTACACGCTTGTTAAAGGTCTGAAGGTAGAGGAGCGATCTTTGAAGTTGTGTGCATGAACAAGCTCTAAAGTCTCTACTGCGACACAACTATCAGCCTCCCAGCGTATACCTTCAAAGCAATCAACATAATGCAAATGCACAAAGAAGCTCTGCATTGTTGTTCAGTTGTAGTATGCATTTCACTTATTTATTTCTTTTGTTCATCTCATTCTGGTTCACTACTATTCACAGTGCGACTTGAAGCACCAGGAGACTTGATGTTATATTGTAACTCCTGCATTCTTCAAAATAGGATTTGGCTTTGCTGCTGTATTGAGCACAATACAGCTCCACATCTGAAATCAAACTCTACTGTGTAATCCGTACAAAAGAAAATGCAAAACCATGCTTCACTATGCAGATGTTTTTGTACTTTATGTATCATAGAGCACATTTAGAGCTAAGCATGCCATTATTAAGATGTAGCATGATTAGCATTTCTGTGTGCAATCTGGATAATGAATAACCGGGTGACATGTTTGGCTTTATCCCATACTGTATTCATTGACATGCTCTACATTGTGTCTCAAGTTAACGCTATGGAAGAAAGAAATAGTGAGCACTAAATAGTGGGATCATGCCATGTAATATGATTTAAAAGATAATTCAGATATATTACAAAATTGGTTGTATTTTTTTGTGTGGCCACACATCACACAGCAAACTCACTAGACTAAGACGAGGCTTAGTGATTTAAAAGCACGGCTCCGCAACATGGAAGCTCAGTCGTTAGCTACTGTAGTTAGCCAGCTCCTCCCTGTAGCCGGTGTAGGCCAACTAGCCGTCCCCCAGCAGCCGGGAGGCTGGGTGACTGTCTGAAGGAAGCAAAAGTCTAAGCCGAAGCACACGATTCATGCTGGTGTAACGATGTGACAGTGACTCTACAGCACTGTTCTCCTGATCTGGAATCTTTTATCATAAATTGTAAACCCGAGTTTGTTTCATTCATACTGGTCGGTGTTTTCACACAGAGGCTGTGACATCATACATCAGCTTCTGTGAGGACAGCTTTGTTCCAACAAGCACCAGGGTGAGTTACAACAACGACAAACCCTAGTTTACAGCAGAACTCAGACAGCTATGGTTGCACAAGGAACAGGCATTTAGGAGCGGGGAAAAGGACTTGTTTAAAGAGTCAAAATACAGGTTTAGTAAGGCGGTGAGAGACACTAAATGACTGTACTCAACAACACCAGCTCTCAACAAGTGACTCTGCTTCTGTCTGGAGAGGTCTCACACAGATCACCAACAACAAGCCAAAAGCATCCCACTCCATGAACAACCTATGTCTGGCAAACGAGCTGAACGACTTCTACTGTCGTTTTGAAAGACTATGGAACAGTCCTGACTCTATCCCCCATGGCTCCATCAACCAGCCCCAGACCACCAAGTCCCCTTCCCCCAGCCCAGCAGGGGCCCATGCCTCTGTACCACCCATCCCAGTGTCCCCCCCACCCCCCTCCCCAGTGACGACTCTCTCTATTCTGGAGAGCGACGTAAACAGGCTTTTTAATAGACAAAAACCCCGCAAAGCAGCCGGCCCAGGCTCTTTACAAACATTTTGTAACAAATGAAACACCTCACTGGAGACATGCCACATACCAGCCCCCAAAAAACCAAGGATCACAGGACTTAACGACTACAGGCCTGTCGCCCTGACCTCTGTGGTTATGAAGTAATTTGACCACCTAAAAACACTCACCGACCCTCTCTTGAACCCCTGCAGTTCGCCTACAGAGCCAACAGGTCTGTAGACGACGCAGTCAACATGGCCCTTCATTTCATCCTCCAGCATCTGGACTCCTCAGGAACCTACGCCAGGATCCTGTTTGTGGACTTCAGCTCTGCCTTTAACACCATCATCCCGTCTGTGCTGCATGACAAGCTCTCCCAGCTGCACGTGCCTGACTCCACCTGAAAGTGGATAACAGATTTCCTGTCTGACAGGAAGCAGCATGTTAAGCTGGGAAAACATGTCTCAGCCTCCCGGACCATCAGCACCGGTTCCCCCCAGGGCTGCATTCTTTCCCCTCTGCTCTTCTCCCTGTACACCAACAGCTGCACCTCCAGTCACCAGTCCGTCAAGCTCCTGAAGTTCACGGATGACACCACCCTCATTGGACTCATCTCTGGTGGGGATGAGTCCGCCTACAGGTGGGAGATTGACCATCTGGTGACCTGGTGCGGTCTGAACAACTTAGAGTTCAACGCTCTAAAGACAGTGGAGATGGTTGTGAATTTCAGGAAGAATGCAGCCATACCTGCACCTATCACCCATGTGACTTCCCCGTCAACGCTGTGGAGTCCTTCCTGGGCTCCATCATAACTCAGGACCTCAAGTGGGAGCTTAACATCAGCTCCATCACCAAGAAGGCTCAGCAGAGGATGTACTTCCTGAGGCAGCTGAAGAAGGTCAACCTGCCAAAGACAATGATGATGCACTTCTACACAGTCATCATTGAGTCCATCCTCTGCTCCTCCATCACGGTCTGCAGCCACAGCCAAGGACGAAGGCAGACTGCAGGGCATCATTCGCTCTGCTGAGAGGGTGATTGGCTGCAATCTGCCGTCCCTCCAGGACTTGTTCGCTTCAAGGACCCTGAAGTGAGCAAGAAAGATTGTAGCCGACCCCTCTCACCCTGGACACAAACTGTTCGAGCCCCTTCCATCTGGCAGGAGGCTGCGGTCCATCAGGACCAAGACCTCACACCACATGAACAGTTTTTTTTCCCGTCTTCAGTTGGGCTCATCAACAAAGCCCGGGACCCCCACTGACTCCCCAGGACAATTTCCTACCAGTCACTGCCCTGCACATCCCCTCTAGGTTTCTTACTTAAATACACTTTTACATTACACTTACTGTACATCTCACTTCTTTATAGTCCTGTTATCTGTTCGTTTGTGCACTTTATTTTATATTTTACTTTTATATTTTACTTTATTTTATATTTTACTGTAAATTGTAATGTTTCTACTTTTTGCACTGTGTTGATTGTTGTTGATTGTTTAATGTTATGCACCACCTGTCATGTCAAATTCCTTGTATGTGCAACAATACCATGGCAATAAATGGTTCTGATTCTGATTCCGTTTCACCACCAACCACTTCACGTTTCAAACCTGTTCTCCCCACTCAGCGACACACCCATTGAGAAACCAACTCTGGTTATAGGCAGCTCTATTCTGAGAAACGTGAAGTTAGCGAAATCAGGGTCCATAGTTAAATGTGTACCCGCGGCCAGAGCGGGCGACATTGAATCCTATTTAAAACTAAGGATGAGTGTAAATACAGTAAGATTGTTTTCCATGTTAGCGGCAATGACTCCCGATTACGCCACTCGGAGGTCACTAAAGTTAATGTGGAGTTGGTGTGTACATACGCAAAAACAATGTCGGACTCCGTAGTTTTCTCTGGCCCCCTCCCAAACCTGACCAATGATGAAATGTATAGCTGCATGTCATCAATCCGCCACTCACTGTCATGGTGGTGTCCAGCAAACAATGTGGGCTTTCTGGGGAAAGCTTAGGAGTCTGTTTAGGAGTGACGGCATTCATCCCACTTTGGATGGAGTGGATCTCATTTCTACAAATCTGACCCAGTTTCTTAGTGGACCTAATCCATGACAACCCAGAGTTCAGACCAGGAAGCTTCTTTGCAGTAGCAGTCTTACACACTTCTCTGCGCTTCCATTAGAGCAGTTACCAAACCCCTATAGAGACTGTGTCTGCCCCACGGCCACTTAAATTAATTATATCAAAAGTAAACAGTCGAGGAGTTAAACAAAATAACCTAATACAAGTTAACACCAACGCAACAGTGCAACAAAATAGGGTGATTAAATATGGAATCTTAAATATCAGATCTCTGTCATCTAAAGCTGTATTAGTAAATTATTTAGTATCAGATAATCATATTGATTTATTTTATCTTACTGAAACCTGGCTGTGTAATGAAGAATATGTCAGCCTAGATTAATCTACTCCTCTAATTCATATTAATACTCACATTCCTCGAGGCAACGGCCGAGGAGGTGGAGTAGCAGCTATTTGTGACTCAAATGGTCCGTATTGTGAATTCCTATCGGAATTTTCAGAGTTCTTATCAAGTCTAGTCCTTAAAACAGATAAAGTAGTTATTGTTGGTGACTTTAATATTCACGTGGATGTCAATAATGATAGCTTTAGTACTGAGTTTATCTCATTATTAGATTCGATTGGCTTCTGTCAGTGTACAGAAACCCACTCACTGTTTTAACCACACCCTCAATCTTGTTTTGGCTTATGGCATTAAAATAGAAGATTTAAAAGTCTTTCCACAGAACCCTCTTTTATCAGACCATTATCCAATAACTTTTGAATTTCTACTACTGGAGTGTACGCCATTAGGCAAAAGATAGTGCTGTAGCTACATTTCAAGAACCGATTCCATCTGTATTCAACTCAATACCATGCCTCAATATAACAGGACTCCTGAGCTAACTTTAGTCCGTCCCAGATTGATCATCTTGTCGATAGTGCTACAGGCTCACTGAGAATGACACTAAACTCTGTTGCCCCTCTAACAGAGAAGATAGTAAAACAGAGGTGTGCTCCATGGTTTAACCATCAAACCCGCAAATTAAAGCAAACATTATGAAAATTTGAAAGGATATGGTGTTCCACCAATTTGGAAGAATCTTGGTTAGTTTAGCGAAACAGTCTCTTGGACCCAAGAGCCCCCGCCGGCGGGGGCACACGCATTCATCCAAAAATTCACCCACTCATAATGCCAAACAAGTGCACTCATCAGTAACAAATATAATGATGTCGCATACCTGCTCAAACTGCAGCTCCTGCTCTACAAAGTCATCTCATCTATTTGTACAAACTCCAAACAACTCAGACAAAGCTACATATAATACCAAATATCAAAATCCATATAGCGCCCCCTAGGCAGACCCACTCACCAATGAAAATTCATTCAATGCTAACACCAGCAACCAGACGCTACGACACAGCATCACAGAGTTACTTACAAAACAAAGCCATCATCACAATCCGCATTATTGATCACATCATAAACCAGCTCCTTACTTTGAGATGTTCTGTAGCAAAAATATAATCTGTTCATGTTTACTGTCTATCTGTTCAGCGGATGCCCCTCTGTTTGAAGAGTTACAGAGGTGCAGCTGAGCACATGGGCATTGTGTGCATGCTAGCTGAAGGGTGAGGGTTATATGTCTCAGCAAATCGGATTTTAGAAATTTGACGCTCAGGTAGTTTTTTTTATTCTGATTGGCTAACGATTCTGTCAATCAAAGTCACGTTGGGTTGTCTCAACAGAGGAGACTCTGACGTGTCTATGGAAGGTTCATTGGGTCAAATTGACCCAACATACAGGCTTGTAAGGCCCTGGAAGAGAAAGAAACTGGAATTCAGACGAGAAAATCCCATGGATGACAGACATAAACAGTCTCAGAGAGGACCCAGGCTCTCAAAATGATGCCAAACTGCTGTATTTGGATAGATTGAACATTATTCGTGATAAAAGAACTGAAATATATAATTATATAGTATATGCAATTACAATGGAACAGCTGGAACAAAATTACATTTTGGTTGACCTCGTCTGACCGCTCTGTACTGAAACAACTCTAGCTCTTAAATGCTTCACTTTATCAAAGAGACCTTCAACATATAGTTCTTTGATCTGGGAGAGCTTGAAAGCCTGGATCTACATGATTTCTAAAAAACAATATCCTGAAATTACTTTTTTTTTTTCAGGCGAAAATTTGAATTTTCAATTTGTGCTGTGTGCCATCTTAATGTACTCTTAACCAGTAACATCTACACTGATATTTACACATCTCAACACATCTCACAAGTGTTAGGGTTATTTTAATATCAAAAGTATTAAAATAGCCCTTACAGTTGCAAAGCTACACTCATTATAGTATGGGTATGCTATTTTCGAACAGAGGCCTAAAAATAGGGCTAGGGTGCAGAAACATATAAGAAGGCCGTCCGTAATGCCAGAGCAACCTATTACTCATTATTAATAGAGATAAATAAGAACAACCCCAGGTTTCTCTTCAGCACTGTAGCCAGGCTGACAGAGCTCTGTTGAGCCGTGTATTCTGTAAGAAGGATTGATTTTTTGCGAATTCATCTGGACGAACTGCCCTGGTCAGTAGGTGTTTTAAGACACTATATCGAAAACAACGTACAAAAAAGACCAAAAACATAATTAAAGTAACTAAAAAATGCTACAGGGATCTGTGTCTCCAAAGAGTGCACCGGCTGCACACATACTTGGGGATAGGGCTCCTACCTCATAAAGGTAGTAGTCAGAAAACCCTGCCTAAAGACTACATATATTTGGAAGTATACTCTGTTATATATTCCATGCTTGGCAACAAAACTCATATAATCGGTTGTTACTGTAATATCATGTTTTCATTGTGTTGTACCCAACAATGAGCAAGAGTGTCATAAATCCAGAGTATAATTAGGAATCACTAAATTCATGCTATAAATGAAGAGGTCAAATAAAGGCCTTAACCAGGATACATAGCCTGTCCGGGCGGGGTGCAGTGCTCCGAGCTGTCTCGCAAGACAGACACGTGAGAGCTGCTCTTCCTCTGGGGCTTGCTCAGGATGATATAAACCTTTGATTTTGAAGAATTGTGAGGCTGGCTTTTTGGCTTGTGCACTGGCAGAGGAAAGGGAAGGTGCAGGTCTTAACTGGTGTTAAATTTTTAATTTAAATTTAATTTCTCCGGACTTTTGGCACGACACTTTACTCACTGGAGTAGGCTTGATTCTATTCGAGTATTGCAAACTGTTTGTGAATCATTTTTTCTCTATATTTGTAACCAAAATAACTAATGACCTTCTAATTGAATCAGACAAAGGACTTGTCTCTGTTCTGGTCTTGTTAGACCTTAGTGCTGCGTTCGACACCATTGACCATTACATCATGTTACAGAGACTAGAACATTTGATTGGCATTATAAGAACCGCACTAAACTGGTTTAAATCCTATTCATCAGATCAATCTCAGTTTGTATATGTAAACAATGAAACCTCGATGAAGACCAATGTTAGTCATGGAGTTCCACAAGGTTCTGTGCTTGGACCAATCTTGTTCACCTTATATATGCTTCCTTTAGGCAATATTATCAGAAAACACTCGATAAACTTTCATTGTTAGGCAGATGATACTCAACTATATCTTACAATCAAGCCAGATGAAACCAACCAGCTCGCTAAACTTCAAGCATGTCTTAAGGACATAAAAACCTGGATGATCTGCAACTTCCTGATGTTAAACTCAGACAAAACTGAAGTTATTCTATTAGGCCAAGAACACCTCCGAAATCAATTACCTAATGATATAGTTTCTCTAGATGGCATTGCTCAGGCATCCAGCAGAAAATAATCTCAGAGTTATCTTTTATCAGGATATATCCCTTAACTCCCAGATAAAACAAATTTCAATGTCAGCTACATAACATTTCAAAAATCAGGCACATCCTGTCTGAAAGCGATGCAGAAAAATGAGTTCATGCATTTGTTACCTCTAAACTAGATTACTGCAATTCCTTATTATCAGGCTGCTCTACTAAGTCACTTAAATCGATCCAGTTGATTCAGAATGCTGCAGCATGTGTACTAACTTCTAAAAAAGTCGTAATTTTTCCATCATTATTCTGCTTACTCACATATGAATAAGTTCTGTCATATGCATTGAATGTGTTGTAACTCTGCAATGTTGTTCATTCTCTACACATATCTATCACACTTCTGTCCATCCTGGTAGAGGATCCCTCCTCTGTTACTCTATAAGATTTCTTCCTTTGTTCACCCCGTTAAAGGGTTTTTTGGGGGAGTTTTTCCTGTATCGATGTGAGGCTCCTGGGACAGAGGATGTCGCATGTGTACAGATTGTAAAGCCCTCTGAGACTAGTTTGTGATTTGTTATTTTGGGCTATACAAAATTGTCAGGGGTTTGGGAAAAACTGGTAGCAAGAGATGGACCCAAACGCAGAGAGACACAGGAGCAGCAGGATTTATGAAGGTGATTTAATAGTTAAACAAAAAATTGGCGAGCAAGACAGTCCAAAAACGTATAACAAATCCAAAGGAAAAACAAGGAACGAGCAAAACACAAAACAGGATCAGGATCTCAAAAAAAACAAACACGAGGGATACATTCATGAAAAATACAAGGAACATACTATTAAATATCTCAGCAGAGCAGGAAACAACAGACAAACCGACAGTGACACAGGGGACACGAGGGCCAAATCCCAATGTCCTCCCTAAACCCTAAGCCCTCAAGGACTTAATTGACGTCACCTGGTAAGTGGTTGAGTGTGAGAGGCTGTGAGGGCTTGAAATTATATAAATATGAATGGGACAGCACTTTGCTGCAACTTATCACGTTGCCGTGAAAACGACAACAAATATGATGTATAATTGTGTGTATTTATTTTACACTTTGTACTCCCTGATTTGAATGTCTTCAGGCTCTTTTCTTACAAGATGAGAGGTAACTTCATACAATCTATTTACTTGTTTTTGTCAAAACATCTTCGATGACAAAATCAAATATTTGATGAATAAATAAATAAATATCCTCTGATTTCAAGTTTATTTGTGTTCCATCTTTAACCCTTAATGTTTCTGAGTAAATATAATAAGACAGGCTGAACACACGTGAGCCGTCCTCTTTGTTTACCTTTTCTTTTTTTTTAACGTCTCCATGCGTCCACTGGTTACCCCGTGTTTAACGTCACGTTGCTATGACTTGTGGGTAATTCCCTTCGGCTAAGTCAGCATACCATGCTGACTTACGGAAAGGGTTCATAAAAGGCTCAAAATGTCTGCAAGAGAGCCTCAAACACTTGAGGATTTGACAGTGGGACATCCCTAAACCCTCACGGATTTCGCGGGAGCGCGCCTCAAAGTCCGTGAGTCCGTCAGGGGGGACATTGGGATTTGGCCAGGGTTTAAATACACTGGGGGGGGTGCAGGTGATTAGACACAGGAGGATTCAATCAGGGGCGGGGCAGACAATCACACAGGTAGCAAAACATACAAAGGCAGGAAGTGACGAGAACACACAACATAAGAGGCAGGGAAATACAAAATAAAACCAACTAAACAAAACCCAAGACTGAAAGAACCTCCCCTCAAGGGATGGATTCCAGACGTCCCAACCATTTACAAAGTTTATTCATGATGTCATTTTTAGCTTTCACCTGCTGGTAGCTCAGTGATCGCATGTTGCTTGCTGAAATGCACCTAGGGGAAAGTGCAATAACAATAAGTATTTGTAATGAACTAACAACACAAAACAAGATAAAATGCTGCCGGCCTTCAACATTCAACTCCATGGCAATGTATTATGAAGCACAAGTGCAGTGCAGTTTAATATAGCATGCTACTATATACAGCATAAAAGGGGTTATAAAAAAACATGAAGGCATTGGAATATAAGGTTTGCATGTTAATTCATCCACAAATGACTGATGTAGAAAAGTGCTCGTGCTACCATGGCCAGAAAGTCTTAGCAATCAGTCACTAAAGCAGCTGATTTCACTGATTAACATTACTTTAACGAGAAGAGGAAGTAATCAGCGAAATGAGCTGCAGTGATGTGAAGGTAGATGAGAACCTTTAAACAGAAGGATACTGGGACACAGTTCTGAATCTGAGCCGCAGGAGACACCGTGCATATTCACAGAAGGTGCTATTCACAAACTACCTCATCAAAAATTGGTGCTATTTCTTTTTGATTCTCTTTGGTCCATGTCATCTTTCTCAAACCCACTGAGTTTTACTGGGTGTTCATGTGGGGTCAAGTGGCTATTTGCAATACAACTGATGCATACACCCTTTTTACCAGTCCTGTTTTGTTTCAGTTAGCACAGACCCTGAAAAAGAGCCCTCCATGTCCAAGGGGTAAAACCGTATGAACGGACAGGGGGCCGCAAATATGGCCTCAACACTCACCCCACTGAACAGATCGCGCACATATATATATATATATATATATATATATATATATATATATATATACTGAATTTGCTGGTTATCCATTGAAGTACATTCTGGAACCCTCATATTGGTGGTGGCCAACATGAACTTTTTAATAAATGACAAAAAGAGATTATTCAAGGACATATGACTATCCTCCGCTGTAATCCTCAGTCCTCTGAGGAAACGAGCCGTTTGAGTGGCGAGGACTCTCCGTGAGAAATGAAACTGTAAGTACAGAGAGAGCGTAAACCATAGCTCCACCTCACTGATTAGTGTCTGAAGCAGCTCAAACTCCATAAAACCTTCCAATGACTTTTTAGAGATATGACTCTTGTGACCAAGCATTTCTACGTTAAACAACGTTCAGGTGCTCTCTCCACAATCTGTTTCCAGGTAGTTCCGTTTTCTTGCATAAAAACTCCTGAAAACCTTTTCTTTCGAGAATAAATCAAAGATTTTCACTTAAAACTGGCCCAAGTCAGTTAGTATGTAATCAGCTGTAGAGCACAAGCTTAAGTGAAATAAACCGTTTTCCATTGTTATGCTGCAGACCAGGCTATGTTTTGTTATTGTTTTATTTGATTATTTTAGCAATATTTACCAATTCAAATCCCCAGAGAGTTTTTCAGACAAGTAGCAAGAATCAGTAACATTTTCATATGAGTGTAACAAAACGGATACATCAGTGTTTTCTCTCTACAACTGGTTGATGTTACCAAATAGTTTCTCATGAAAGCTCATGTAAACCTTCACCAGCATTTAACTGTACTGTACTGATCTATTCTACGCCTATTCTAGGACTGCTGGATCTAAGCCAGTGGAACCAGACGGTCGCTGACTATAACATAGACTTCAGCACCAAGGTTAACCGAAGAGACTGGAATGCTGCGGCTCAGTGCAACACTTTTCTGCTGGGGCTCGGGGACTGCATTAAAGATGAACTGGTGGCTTACAAAATGCCCTTCACCCTGGATGGGAAATGCTCTATAAAGGCCAAAACGTGTTTGATGTTTTTTCAATGTACTTTACAAGGAAAAATGCATGAACATGTGAAATGTCAGAACAGTTCTTAGTTTTTGTTATACTAACAATAGTGTCAGTTAGGTTTGTTTGGGTCAGAGCTATGGGCTATTTAAGTAACCACTTCAGGTTTGCATATATACTACAGGTTTTGAACCTCTTTTTAAAATACAAAAATGTGATTTATTGGTTATTGTATTAGCCATGAGAGACAGATCATTTAATTTATTTTTTACAGCCCAAAATCACAAACTTGCCTCAGAGGGCTTAACAATCTGTGCACATGCAACATCCTATGCCCCAGGACCCTCACATCGGTACAGGAAAAACTCCCCCAAAAAACCCCTTTAACTATAATTCTTGGTTATTGTATTGGCTTTAATTATATCTTGCATCCCTATGAGGAAGTGTTCATGGCCAAACTGAAGCCTAGTGAACAGAACACAGGCAGTAGCCTACTCCAAAAACAACAGACAGCACTGCTAAACCTTTGTAGAATTTTGTTGTGAACATTGTATTAGCACTCAATTCATAAAACTACGATTTGAGGATTGCTGTTTTCTAAAATCACTGGACAATTCCTTTTGTTTAAGAGATATTTAGGACAAGGTTTGACTTCTCGCACCAATTTAGGAAGTTGTCAAGAACTGGCCCATGCTCCTCTTCCCCAACAATTAGGAGGCTCATCAAGGCAGTATCATCTGCATACTAATAAAGTCCCTATTAGGCAAAGTGCTTCTGCGGGAGATGGTGTATAAAATAAGCAATAAAGGTGATACAACTCATTCCTTGGGGGGGGTGGCTGTGAAGATTTTATGTATGTTTTTTATCCACCCTCAACACGTTGGTATCTTTTGCCAGAGAGTGTTGTACCTACTCTGAACTGCTGGATTCTACAGCTAAGAAAATCAGCAATCATTAAATTAAGCCAGCTTCAAGTGGAAATTCTGTAGCTAATATATCTGCCAATTTGTTAGGTTGAATAGTATTGAAGGTGGATGAAAAGCCCACATATAAAATCTTCACGAGTCTTCGGTTTGTCAGGGTCATAATTGCATCTTCCACTCCTCTAGAGGCTTAATAGGCAAATTGAAAGGGGTTTGTGATACAATACACTTTTTCACCAGACGTTCAAAGCACTTCATGACCAGCGATATACATTTTATTGGATGATAGTCATTGGGTTTCAGCGTTTTTTGCATGGTAACAATTGGAGCTGTTTTCTATATGGAGTAGGGACTATGTGAAGATTGAGAGAGGACCTAAAAAGTAAAAACTGGTGCTCCTTACTCAGGGCTTTAACACAGTTCCACAAATATAGTCAGGGCCTGGGTTTTTTCATGTGTTACAGCCTCTAAAAAGGTGAATGACTTCTGACTCTTTGACAGTAAAGTTGGGTATAAGAGAGAGAGGGGGGTGGGGGATCACAGTAGATCTCAGCACTGTTGCCACTCTCAAAGCAACAAAAGAAGTTGTTGAGCATTTCTAGTCCCTCACTTGTCAGGCATGACAAGGGTGGATTTCCCCCTGACCTTGTGTGAAACATTGGTCATAGTTTGAATTCCCTGCCATTCCCCATTGGGATTGCCAGATGCCAGAGAGGCCTCTAACTTTAGCTAATAGCAGTTTTTGTCCAGGTGTATTTATCTTATCTGTCTCTGCATGTCCCTTCTGGTTGTTTAACCCTGGTTTTTGTAAGCTTTTTTCCTCACCTATGGCTTATTATTAGAATACACATTAAACGTCTTAGTAGATATCACAGAGTCGACACAAAAATGTATGTAATCAGACACTGCTCTAACCTGATCATTAATATCAGGGCTATTAAATACCTTCAATTATGTGCAGTCGAAACATCCCTACAGAGCCATTATGCTGTCATTTTTCCACATTTTGAGAGCCATTTTCTGAGGCTCCTCCTCCAGAAGCCTCTGGTAGACACTGTGGAAAGGTTGAAGAAAGACACGCAGCAGCTTGATGTCAGGGGCACACCTTTGCTTTCTCACCCAGCGACGTGCGGTGAGGTTCGTGGCTGGTGAGGCACTGACACTACATAAGTCAGATTTACAAATATATGAACCCAATAGAGTAGCTTAAATCACCATTCAATTGGCAGCTTGCACATTGACTATTGGTTGTTTTTCATATCAGCATTCTTTACACACACATAGGTAAGGTACATATTTGATTCCACCGGGAGCATGTTTTTCATTGCGGTTTTATGTCAGATCAGCAACACTAAATAGGTTCTACACAGACGTGAAATACAGTACCTATTCTATGTAAAGAAAGGACATATAATAAAAGTGTCTACAAATATTACAGTGGTGACAAACAATGAGAAAGCAAAAGGCACGCACTCAACCCAATTTGTGAGGGATCGCACAATCTGAGGTGAGGCACAGCTCGACGCTGCCTCTCCTCGTGTGTTTGAACAGGACATGTGCTAATTTAGCGATTTTGATTATAAAAATGCTTGAAATGATTGGAATCATACATAAATTACATTTATAGCACAGATCAGTAAATAAATATTAATATTTATTTTATTTTAGCATTATTTGTTTTTTACTTTCATGATGACAGGTGAGGCATCCCCTGACCGAATGTCCCTGTTCTCATCAACTGCCCGATACCACTTGTCCCTGATAAGGAGAGCGACGCCTTAAATCCACATTTCCGCTTCAAATTCGATCTGAGACTGTTGAGTATTGGATCTACAACGGTCTAGTAGTCCGGAGATATGTGATTGTGTAACAACAGTAAGGATTCTCTGCTGTATCGGGTTTCATAGGCCATGGCGCCAGCAACATCAGCGTGGTTGTGTCCTCAGGTAAAAGAAGTGTTTAAGATAACTGCACACAGTAATCAAGTAATCAGTTGCATCAGTGCAAGCGAGGTGCAGAGTTAAGTTGTGGTAACCTCTTTACTTTGACCAATGGTGTATCACTCAAAAGTTACAAAACCAGTGCAACAATTAATCACATGATTTTCTGGGATTTATAGTGATTAATCACATTGTTATGCGCAAAGTTCAACAATTAATTAATAAATATATATATATATATATATATATATATATATATATATATATATATATATATATATATATTAATTGTTAATTAAATTATATAAATTTAACAATTAATATATATATATATATATATATATATTTTAATTGTTGAACTTTGCGCATAACAATGCGATTAATCACGATAAATCCCAGAAAATCATGTGTTCATCCAAACATGTTTTGCTGAATTTGTAGCTAAGAGAGTACGTCTTCATATATACAGAAAGCTCAAGGAACAAATGAAGAATGCACAGCAGAAATACTGCAACCACAACAAGATAGTGATCCATGATGCTTGTTGTCCTGTTGCCAGCACAGCAAGATCCATATCAGCTTGATAAAGATTTTCCACCCCAAGACATCATCCAGCCAGAATCAGTAGCAACTACATTCAGCCTGCGGCTTCAAAACCGCAGCTCAAACGCTCAACAAACTAAATGTTCACATTTAAGATATGTGTGGGGCTATATCCAGAGAAACAAAAGCCATAAAATGCTCTGATGCACTTCACTATAGCTGTAAGAAGTAATTTATTACAGTAGTATAATTAGCAGAAGGGCTTTAGACGGCCCAAAATACCAGCAGTGGGAAACCATCTTCCAGGGATTTGAACTTAATCCAGTTTCTCTCAAAGTAGATGTGCATGCTTTACACACCTCTTTGCAGTTTGAATTGAAAAAGAATCAAATACGAAAAGTTTCTACAGTGACGAGCTGGAAAAAAGTTTAATGTTATTGGCCTTGACACTCCTATTGAGGGGAAACTAATGATTAAAAAAAATAATTAAAACAAGCACAAGTCATCTATCTGCATGTCTCTAAAACAATCGATGTTGAGTGTCATCCGTTGAATATAGCTACTCAGGCAGATCAGTTAATCACATATTGAGAATCCCACAAACCATAGAGCATGCAAAGCTGTTAAAATATGCTTCCCCATTGTCTCCAAAGTCTCCTTCTATTTCTCTTAAGTCTTTCTCTATCTTCATAGCTCCTTTTTATGTGTCTATTTCACTCGCCACTGTCTCCCTCTTGCGTCTCTTATTGTCTGCCTGATAAAGTCAATAATTAGAATAATCAGGCTTAAAGAAAACTTAAGGTAAGCTGGAGCAAGATGCCCCCTTAACCTCTTGGACCCTAGCCCTATTTTTAGGCATCAGCTCGAAAATAGCATACCCATACGATAATGAGTGTAGCATTGCAACTGTAAGGGCTATTTTAATACTTTTGGTATTAAAATAACCCTAACACTTGTGAGATGTGTTGATATGTGTAGAACAATGCCTATTTTATTTTCAAATATATATATATATATATATATATATATATATATATATATATATATATATATATATATATATATATATATATATATATATATAAAATTTGAATACCAATAAAATATGCACATAATGCTTAAGTTGTCACACCTGTATGTCAAGTTGGGTTTTTGTCCTGTCTCCACGTTTGTTTTGTGACTTCCTGTTTTATTTTGGAAATTAACTCTCCTCTCGTTTCAGGTTCCTTGCCCTTCCTCATGTGTCACCAGTCTGATTGTCTTCCCTGATTCCTGATTGTCTCCACCTGCTCCCCCACTTCCCTCATGTGTACTTATAGTCTGCGTCTCCCCTTGTCCTGTGCCAGTGTGTCATGTCCTTTTGCCTTGCACACCCGCCTCATGCTATCAGCAAGACCAAGCCTTAGTATTGTCTATCCTGTTCTTGTTTCTTGTTTCTCGTTTATTGTTTCTCGTTTCCTCTGTAAGAGCGACCTTGTTTTGCATTTTGCCATTTTGATCTTCCAGCTCTTTGAGTAGAATCAGAGCTTTTTTATTTGTAGTATTATACCTTCCTTGCGAAGTGATTTTTGGTTTGGCTTTCGCCGTTTTTACTTTACTGCTCTTTGAGTTAAATCGGAGTTTTTAGTTCTGCTTTGTAAGTTTGTTTTCCGGCCTCGCTAAAAGAGGTTTTGTTTCCAGGGATTTTCCTGAGCCTTTTTGTTGAAAATAAAAGATCGTCAGTTGAACCTTAACACCTGCGTCCGAGTCCTCATCAAGAGTTCCCTCCGTGACATAAGTAAACACATTTATATGGTAATCAAATTATAACAGACTACAGTTTTGTTAATATACATTTTTCCTACCAAGTCATTGTGATCTATACAAACTTGGTATTTAGGCATTAGATTAACTTTATTTTCAAATGTTAACGTTGCTCCTTTTAACTGCAACATAAATGTTACATAACACATACATCCCCACGGAGGCTTATAGAGAAGAATTCAAGCTAGCTAGTGCTACAGCAAGCTAATATTGCTAGCTATAATGTTATTATCTTCCCATAAAGTCATCTAGTTTGATAATAATACATTTTTTACCATTGGTTAGCTATTTTGTTATTGTGTATGTACAGTATGTTCTCAGATATCTACCATTAGCATTGATTTGCACAAACACAGTATATATACCCTGAAAGACATTGATCAAGATCGCTTACTAAATACCAAATAGCACTTTGTATGCACAACCTCCACACACTAGTCAGATTGGAACTATGACGGTACTGAACGTAACTCACTATTGTAAATGACTGGACTGGACTGTTTAATTCCGATCATATGTTATGATATTGTTGACTGAGTGCAGTGTTGCATTGTTTTTACTGCTTCATAGCACAAAGGCAATAATGTCTTTTTAAAGTTTATAAGGTCCAATGACAAAAACCATAAGATGACATAACATTTCTGTTGGAGCTCATCTCTAATTAGCTAATTTAATTGTTGTGTGTGAAAATGTGGCTTATTGTACAGTAACGGTCAACTACAGGCCACAATACAATACATTCACTCATTAAAAGATAATGAGAGGCCGTATCTATCTTACATCCACAGTTCATGTTGGTCTCCAACAGACTTGGAGTACCAGAGATTCCTGATGAATAAATGATAATGAATGATGTATGAATCAGTAGGTGGTGAAAAATGGGTTTTGAGGCAATGATGGCCTTTCAATGTCATTTATAAATGCTTTGTAAGGCATTGATAGTCCACACTTTAGATGAGGTCACACAAAACACTTTACTAACGAGTAGTAACTACCTTAATTAATCATGAATTAATTAACGTTTATAATGCATAAATTAACATAGTCCCTAACCATTAGTGCATATCTAAATCATCATATATATAAAAATGCATGAATAATGTACATCTAAATACGTTCTAACTCATTTACTTACACTTTGTTACACTTTGTGAATTAACTTAATAATCATCTACAAGTCTTTAATAATTGGTTTGTAATATATATAATATTTAATTTACAAATGGGGAATCCATCACTTATAAAGTATGAAAACACAATCATGAAACACATAATAGACAAGCTTATTAATCAAGAATAAAACATTTATAACTGTTATGAATTGCATACTAATGTGTGTTAATGTAGGAACAATGCTTTATAAATGATGAATTAAGTGTTTACTCATACTTAACTAATGCTTCACAGTGTGTAGTTATTATAAAGTGTTGCCAAAAATACTCCTTAATCCTCATAAATGGTTAGGATGTAGTATGTGTAGGTCTATGGCGGTTATAGATAGGTTGGTGGGAGTGTCTCTGCACCTTGAAATATAAATTTGAGGAAAATAAATAATGAAAAATGTGGAAAACTCAGAAAGGAAACCCACCATGGTGACATGATTGTCTCAGTTCAGTGGCAAAGCCAGTTATCTCAGAGAGACACATCCACCCAGTCATCCTGTGATTCGTTGGCTTGGAGAAGGTATGGTTCGGGTTGACAGAGAATTGTATAAGTATTAAAAAAAAAAAATTTGCTACCTGGTGGAGAGTCTTTATCTCTCACTTCCACTCTCTTTACTATCTCTAAATCGTTCCCCTGCTCTTTGGATGTTAATAGATCAGTGCCTGTCTAGAAGGCAACAAGTCAGACTTTTTGTAATGGTGATCTTAGACTTAGGGAGAGTGAAATTATCATCCTCTTTGTCTGTTCTCCTACCTCTCTGCCACGTCATTTAAACAGCTGTTCAACTCAACTCTAATTACCTCCAGCGCATCCGCCCGACAATCACCCGTGTCACACACTCAGGCAACAGAAGGGCCCCACATCCAACCCCAATTAACACAATTAAGCTCTAGCTTCCGCCTTAAAGAACCACGCAGACCGCCAGTTCGTTAGCTTCCTGATACAGATTTCACATATGGCTTCCACCCGGGTTTGCAGGTTAAGCCAGAATCCTCTTACACATGTAAAATGTGTAAGACAAACTAGACAAACTACTGGCCCAAGAAGTCCAGGACGCATTCATGATTGGTCCATTCATTAGCCCACCTTTCCCCTATTCTTAATCAGTCCATTCGGTGTAGCTGAATATTCAGGAAAAAAGAGACTCATCATAGACCTCATTACCCCAGGGCGCCACTGTCCCAAGCATTATTAGCGTAATTCCCAGCACGTACTACTCCATGCAGTACACAACAATTGATCATGCTACATCCCTGCCTCGCAGGCCAAGGAGCCAGGCAGACGTCATCAGCGCCTTCAAAGTCCTTTCCACCCACCCTGACTACCGGTACTTTTTCGGTGTCCCTTGGAAGGGTGCATACTACTCTGCTGTGCGTCTGTCCTTTGGGTGCAAGAGCAGCCCAAAAATTTCCCATTGCTTATCCAAAGCCTTCTGTTGGATCCTGACAAACATCCATAAACTTCTGCACGTCATCCATCTCTTAGACGACTTCCTCACTGTCATGCTACCTTCCTCAACCCCAGCACACGGTCTACACACTCTTACGTCTGCATTACAGGAACTCGGCATTACTCTTTCATCAGAAAAAATAAAGAAATAAACAATAACCCTATTAATCACCAGCTACTCCGTCTCACTCTAAGAATCCCTATCTCTATCGAGAAAGAGAGAGACCTTCCATCGGATCTAATTACTCATCTCAAATTTTCTTCTGGCCCTAAAATGCACCAACCACCAACCCCTTTTGCTGCTAGGCCACCTTAACTATGCCATCTGCATCATCCGGGTAGGCCAATTATCCTCATCACACTTCTTTCAGGTGCTGCCTCCGTTCCAAATATCCAAGACCACGTCACACTCGGCGAAGCATGCAAAGTTAAAACTGGCAGCAAGTGGTTCTCAGCGGAAAGGCGGCCCGAAATCTCATCACTCACCCCTACTTCCATGATCTCCGAAATGTATCCCGTAGTCCTAGCAGCCATTCTTTGGGGGCACCAATGGTCCAAAAACCTAATTGTCTCGATATAATGCAGTTCACAGGGAGGCTCACTTTGGTTTCGGCTCAGCACCAGGCATCTCGTACAAGAAATTCAGACTATTGGCACCAGCCTTCGACCATCTGTCCACCACGGTTTTCAGCAACCATCTTCAACCAATCATTAAGGTTCTCGGCCGCTTGTCTTCCCCCACATACCTCACATACATCTATTCCAACCTGAACGATATCAGGTAAAACGTCCACTCGCACCTGTCTTCATGAAGCCATCTTTTGGGGACTCATCAAAGCTTCTGAAGAGACAGCCCCCACTCAAGAATCTCCACTCCCCCAGTTCCCACCAGCCACCAGACATCAGCGGTCCATCATGCTTCTCCTCCATCCCATTCCATGACCCTTTTTACCCTCCGTGTTCCTTTACCCTACATCTTTTCATTCCTTACCCTACATCCCTTCATCCCACAACTCTCACCCCTCCATTCCTTACCCTACATCCCTTCATCCCACGACCCTCATTCCTTCATCCCACGACCCTCATCCCTTTTTCCCATAACCACCTTTCGCTCCTGAAGTCACATGCAATAAACCATTTGAAACCTTTTTACAACTAATACTGCTTGGTTACTGTTACCTGAAAATGTCATGGTCATAGTTCAAAGAGGAATAGATTAGTTGAGATTTGGAAATTATTGTGATCATTATGTTAGAAACCAACATCGACGGCCATGACAGAATGATAAAGTCTCCCTAGGTAGAGGTTCAGGATGGATGAATGGGTCAACAAAATTTGACATGGAGGACAGTTGTTGCTTTCCTGTGTCCCACAGAAAACAAACATTGTTTTATTCAAACACGACCACTGTCGTCCCTAACCTTGTCCAAGTTTTTATTATTGTAACTATGATGACAACGGTCCCATTACTTTAACAATGTGGTCCTTTTAACTAACATTATGTTTACCTGACCTTAACTAAGTACATAATTTAATCCAAACAATGATCCTTTCCCCTAACCAAGTAATTTGTGTAACTCAACATACATGTAGTTGCAACAGATACATTTTTAACAGTGAATTGTGGTGGTTTTGAACGGCACTGGCATACTATGTCCCACAGGTAGGGGTGTCAGATCAGAAAAGGCTTCGTTCTGGAGGGCATAGCCAACGTACAGTATTTTAAGGTTTATTTGTAGGACTTGTTGGGACTATAGGTAGGAGATGGGTTGTGAATGGAGGTCTCGAGAAGTTGGATGTTTTGTCACTATTGTTCAGATTTGGTTAGGTTTAGGTAAAACAACTGGGTTGAGTTTTGGGGAAAGAACTTGTTCATAGATACCAATGCTGTCTGCTTGTAGGAGACGAGATGCTAACAGTGGTCTCCAGTGGCAAAGCCATATACCTTTTCTTTTTGGTTCGTATTTGGTAAGGTTTAAGCAACTGTATGTATGATCTATGTGCATGTAGATTGAGATGATGGCAAGTGTACTGTGTGATGCAGCGGCTTGGAGTTCAAGACATATTTCCCTGGGACAATAAAGTATATTTTATCTTAAAACCAAACTCAACTAAAACTTAGTTGATCAAGAAAATTCTTAAAAGGAAGTTTAAAGGAAAAGTCTTTGGTTGAAGTTAAGTAAGGGAATGGTCAGGGTTACAAGAAAGTTTGCATCTGGTCTCCTGTTGGTTGGAAATAGAGTGTGGAAAGCAGTCTCTGATGTCAAAGACAGATGGTGTGTCTGTCTGTTCAAGGTCTGGTTAGGTTTAGGCAACTAAAACTACTTGGTTAGATTTGGGAACAATTGTGCTAATGGATGAAAAAACATATTGCTTGAGGATAGGGAAAGATTGTTGTCATAGTTACATTAAACAAATAATTTGAACGCGCAACCATCCACCATGAATTTCTCCTCAACGTTTTACAGCTATGAGTAATGCTACTTCCACCTTTGCTTCTCAGTGACAACACTTTGCTGATTCATGCTTTTGAAAGTAAAATTGTTGCTTTTTGTTTTACCCATTTGAATGTCACTTTCTACACTACTGCATTTAAATACAACACAACTGTTAGTCAATCAACTTACAGCAGGAATTTCCCAAATCTGAAGACCAATTAATTGTAGAAAAAAAATATTCACTTGAGGAGCTAAAATTATTTTTCTAATTAAAAAGAGCAATTATTGTAGCCTAAGAAAATAATCACTTTTGTTCATACCTTCGTTTTGAATGCATGCTTACAATCTGGCACCTGGTGACTACGTTTTTATAGATGTTGGCACCCAAAAAGGCCTTGAACACAGCAAAATAAGAAAATACAAGCTCAAGTTGGGAGCTTACCTATGAAGAGCGTCTATCTTGTCGGCTGTGATTCCTCTCAGGAGCTCCTCCAGCAGGTCTGAGCTGTCGGATGATGGAGGAGCAGGTGGTTTGCCGGTAGGTGTGTGAGTGAACCAGCCAATCAGGAGACCCATTACAAAAAGCCCCACCCCTGCCAGGAAGTACCTTTGAAGAATGAGGGAGTGGTCAGAAATGAATAAAGTGATTATGTTTGCTAGCTTTTATTTTTGAAGCTTTTATTAGCATTTTACATTACTCTTAAAGGGAATCTGTTTGGCATAAACTGAAACAACAAGTACGATGTTCTGGAAAAAGCTAAACTTGACTTCATTTCACTTTTATTAAACTACTGTTTCCGAGATCAAGAATGAAAGCATGCATTTCATGACCGTTCTTTAATAAATCTTCCCTCTTGAAGAGGGGAAATTCTGATCAATAGCGTCCATTGGGTACTTCTAGTTCATCAAAGGTAAGACAGTGTTCATGCTTGATGATCAGTTTGACATCTGATAGACTATTAAAACCTTTTCTTAGCAGCTGAGTCAGTATTAATGCTTGTGGTTCAATGCCTAAGGGCACCATGCAGTCCTTGAGTTCAAGCACCCAGCAATGGTGCTTATCTAGATAACCTTTCCATCCTGGCAGATGTGTCAATTGGAATGGGTGTGGGTGGGAATGTTCCAGGGGCACTCAGACCTCACTTTGACCCTCTCTGGTGCAGTCCCTGATGCAATGAACAGGATAATAGATATATACAATGACGATGATATTCGTAGGAAGAGGCACAATCAGGCACTAATGTCATGTAAGATAATATGTGGTTGTAGCAGTGAGAAGACAAAGGGAAGTACTTAAAGTTTCACTTCCAGTTAAATCTACATTTGGTAAAGGCCAATATTTTTTAAAGCCACATTGATATGTGTAAACTGGTTTATTAAAGGACCAGTCTACATATACTGTATGTGTCTATCATGATTAGGGCAAAAATATCATCACAATTTTTTTTTCAGACAGGATCACGATCCACAATCTTATCACATTTCTTTTTCATGTTGGTTTTTAAGATTATTTTTCATGTTACTGAACAGTAACACCAAACTAATTTCCCTATTTAAAGGTTTCTTTGAAGACTCTCTCTGTAGGATTCAAAACACTGATGATGCAATCTGGGATGGATGGTATGGGAGCCAAGGAAGAGTTGAAAGAAATCAAGGCCTCCCATCATGCAATGTTGGCACGAGCCTGACCTCGATATACAGTAAGAAGATGCTACATAATTGTGTTTTGATATACTTTGTTTATTTAAGAGAGAGTCTCTTTTAAACAGGCTGTTTAAAAGTCAGAATCCCCGCAAAGCAGACGGCCCAGACCTTGTCTCTCCCTCCACCCTGAAGCATTTTGCTGATCAGCTGTCTCCGGTGTTCACAGTCATTTTCAACACCTCACTGGAGACATGCCACATACCAGCCTACTTCAAGGCCTCCACCATCACCCCCGTCCCCAAAAAAATGGGGTCTGTGAAGCTGGGAAAGCATGTCTCAGCCTCCCGGACCATCAGCATCAGTTCCCCTCCAGGCTGCCTTCTTTCCCCTCTGCTCTTCTCCCTGTACACCAACAACTGCACCTCCAGTCACCAGTCCATCAAGATTGACCACCTGGTGACCTGATGCAGTCTTTAGAGCGCTGAGCTCTAAGTTGTTTAGTGGAGATGGTTTTGGATTTCCGCAAGAACGCAGCCATACCTGCCCCTATCACCCTGTGTGACTCCCCCGTCAACGCTGTGGAGTCCTTCCACTTCCTGGGCTCTACCATAACCCAGGACCTCAAGTGGGAACTTAACATCAGCTCCATCACCAAGAAGGCTCAGCAGAGGATGTACTTCCTGAAGCAGCTGAAGAAGGTCAACCTGCCAAAGACAATGATGGTGCACTTCTACACTGCCATCATTGAGTCCATCCTCTGCTCCTCCATCACGGTCTGGTACGCTGCAGCCACAGCCAAGGACAAGGGCAGGCTGCAGCGCATCATTCGCTGTGCTGAGAGGGTGATTGGCGGCAATCTGCCGTCCCTCCAAGACTTGTTCGCTTCCAGGACCCTGAAGCGGGTAAGAAAGATTGTAGCCCACCCCTCTCACCCTGGACATAAAAAGTTTGAGCCCCTTCCAACTGGCAGAAGACTGCAGTCCATCAGGACCAAGACCTCGCGCCACAAGAACAGTTTCTCCCCCTCTGCAGTTGAGTTCATAAACAAAGCCCGGGACCCCCACCGACTCTGGCTTCCCCAGGACAATTTCCTACTGTTACACACCCTTGCACATCCTTTCTGTGTTTCTCTATTTAAATACAATTGCCACTTTTACAATATACTTGTTTTAAAGTAATGTTATCTGCTTGTCACCACATTTTTTTGTAAATTTTTCTATTTTCCTATTTTTAAATTATGTCTTGATTATTGCTCATTGTTTATTGTTATGAACCAGTCACCAAGTCAAATTCCTTGCATGTGTAACGTACTTGGCAGTAAACACTTGTGATTGTGATTCTGATTTTAAAGTGTTAATCCAATAAACTGTTCATGTTGCTGGATTTGATGACACCAACTAATACCATTTCTGCTGTAGCAGATCACTTAAACAGCCTACAAGTTGTAAATATGACTTTTGGTACCTGCAGCAGAGAATTTCTGACTTGAGTTCTATTAAGGCTACTTCAGCAGTCCCTTAATTACCTGAGCAGGAAGCAGTGGAGTAGTCTTTGGCCTTTATGGCCCGGAGCCCTGGTGAAGTGGGATATGTAGTTGGGATCTTCCTGGAGTCGTTCAAACCGTCCATGTGGTGAAACTGAGACAGACTGTTGGATGGGTTCCATCAGCTCAGGGTCAGGATCAGGGCCGGGGTCTGAACACCCTGAAAGTGTTGGCAGTGAGAAATAAGAAGAAAAAAAAAAAACATTACCCATCTAGCATGTTGAAAATGAATTAAATCTAGTATGTTATGGCTCAAATTAACCCACACTGCCTTAATACAATCTTTCCTACTGGTAACTTACTAGAAACAAACAGCAACTGTAATGTTGAAAATAAATTGTAATTGTAATTTTGAATAAAAATGTGTTGCCTAGTTTTATGTCTTGAAACAATCAGCCTTGCTTGAGAAAGAAATTGTGACGACAAAAAGTACTGCTGATACACAACTCCAGGCACAATTCAAAATAAAGTCCTTCAAAGCTGAGGAACTCAAGTCTAGCTTTAGGATACTTAATAAGTTTCTCTCTTTTGCAGCTGCTGGCAGTGGTAAAATTACCTCATTAAAGGCAGTATTATATGTGTAAGGGTGTAATGGTAATTTTTTACGTAGTATATATTTCTACTCAGTATATTGTATTCATGCATAAGTCATTTTGCTCTGGACTTTGTTGAACTTCACCGTGTCTCTGTTGTGCAAAAGAATAATTCTCCCTTGCCTGTTCACATAGATAACTAACTGTGTTGTATGAGAATGTTCCATGCCAAGGCCTTTGGGCCGCTTGTTTTGGTTGCTGGCCGTTTGTTTTCACTTGTTGTTCCTATCAGTCTGAGACCAAAAGTCTGAGACCGAAACGTCTGTAACATCGGCCATCGGCCCCCACCTTTGCTCATTCTGTATAAAGAAAGCTTGTTCACTTTTTTCGAGGTTCTTCCTCACTGAGACTGTACGCATTCTGTTGTGATGATTGAACCTTCTCTGCGCAGAGAATAAATACTTAAAAGACAACCTGGTTTTTGGTATTATGTATTTCAGCATTAGAAGACTCACGCAAAGCGGGTATAGGATTTTTTTTCCACCACAATTGGCGTCACGAACAGGATCCCTTGCAAGATCGTCAGGAGCCAACAGGGATCGGTGAACTGGCCCTTCTGCCTCTGCGTACCTCCAGACAAAATTAAGAGAGAGAGGCCCGATCCCTGTCCTGGTCGTCTTCACTGGGATCCTGAAGGACCAGTTGAGTCCAAATAACCACAAATTCTCATTTGGTGAGTCACTGAAATTATTAAAAATAATCGTATGAGTGAAATTAATCCTGGAAGACCATATCGTGGGACTGAAAAGTAAATATGTCTGTTATTGTTCACATTGGGGTTTTTAATTTTGTTTTGTGGGTTTTATTGAGGATGTTGGCGCAACTCGTATTTTAGTAATTTAGCATTTTTCTGAGCAGTGACAATTGGGTAGCTGGAAAACAAGGGTGAGTGTTTGGGATATAGAGCCAAACACTGAAGTCCTTTGACCCGTAGATAACAAGGCAGGGATGAGTGTCTAATGTTGCATGTTGCAGACCTTCAAGGAGGTAGATTTGAGCACTGCAGTCCTTGGACCTGTGAGACGAAAGTCTGTAAGTAAATGTTGTCTAAAAAAGGAGGACTGGAAAACAAGGATGGGTGTTTAGTGTTGCATGTTGCAGACCTTAGCCTTATAGGGGAGGTACGCTAAGCGCCGAAGTCCTTTGACCTATGCTTGGAAACAGAGGTGAGCATCTGGCGCCTGCTCTATCTTGGGGTTAGGCATTAAATGCTGAAGTCGCTTGACCAAAGAGACAAAGAGTCTGTAAGGACGGCTGCGTCTATATAACGGCTTAGACAGTGAGTCTAGAGCAACGGCTTTTATTCAGATTGTGCCAGAAACGAATCTTGAAACTCACGGTGACGACTGTGTTTATATTGTTTAAAGAGATATGCGCGATAGACCCATATAAGTGAAAAGGTTAGCATATGGGGGCTAGTAAGAGTAAATGCCAGGGTACACTCCGCCTGATGGACCCAATGTCATGTTCATGAAAAACAAATATGGGGAGGATCCAAACAAATAAGTAACAAATAAGTAAACGAAAATGGTTTTACTGCGGGAGGTTTACAGTCTCAATCTGATACAGAAATTATACACAGTTGAAAAAAAAGAGAATGATATGAAAAAAAAAAAATATATATATATATATATATATATATATATATATATATAATAAAAATAAAAAATAAAGGTGAAACATTTGGAAATGATAAAAAGTCATATAATGAGCCTGAGCAGCCCGATGCCAAGGTCTTACCTCCAATAATAAAATACATGTGGGACAAAGATAATCAGACGGCCTAACAATTGGAAGAATGGATAAAATTGGGGTTCCCTGGAAAAGGCAACTTTAGCCTACGACAAAAATTGGATCAATTCAAACCGTGTCTGGAGCAGAGAGGAAAAGGCGAAGCAGAAACAGATGAAGTAATGTCCAAGAGGTAAAAAAAGAAACAGATGTATTTGAATAAGACACATACAACTGATAGAAAAGGAAAATATACTGCTGAACCTTTGTTTTTGTTTTTTGTTTTGTATTTGTTTTACATGGTCGAGTGGATCCTGATCTGGTCTCCGCAACGCCGCTGCTGTATGCTCCCCTGGCACAAACAACATTCCAGCCAAACCCACCACTCAACACTCCAAGGATGAAGACGGACGAGACTCATCAAAACCTGGTACGCACCATGTCAACGCTCACAGCTACAAGCCCGTCAATGAACACTGGTGACAATATGAACCTGGATTATCTAAACGCAAGACAAAGAGGACATTACAACAGAGAAAGAAGACGTGAAGAAGAAGAAGCCATGACTCATGTGGAGAGTTCAAAGAGCAACTTCACAGAATTCAAGAGAACTATGACCTCCTTTGTGCGTTATCATAAAAGATGTGTGGCATTCACACCAGCCGTAATCAACCTGGAATATGTTATATACCACAGAACTTTGTAAGAAGGCTTTCCTGCCATCTATGAATCTGAAAAACATCACACTAAAGAGAGTTGTGTGATATGGAAGACTGCAACCATATTACAAGATGCTGAACACGCTGTGGAGCAGTATGACAGAGAACAAGCAAAGACTTTTGTCAGCTCAAACTTGAGGATGCCCAGCTGACAATGGAATCAGGCCATGACAGGCGAGGAGGAAAATTTACTTTGGAAAACAGACACCAGCTGAAAACGTTGTGTGCCATAAAAGTGGCAACTTGGACATTGTCTAAGGGACGGCCCACAATCTCTATGGAGGCAGGACTGGTGGAAGGGCTCAACATCAGCAGTCAAGAGGGGAGGAGCAGGCGCGGCGGGGCGGACCTCAGTGATGGACCATTCGACGCACACACATTACAACACAGAGGGTGAGTTAACTTTAGATTCTGCCTATGACAAACTTGTACATCAATACACACATTAGAAACCATACAAACACCACTCACACCCACATACCAGATGTACTCGAAGAAAAATTAAGTTTATAGAAAGTTGCCACAACACGTTAACTATTAAAGGTAAATATGTTACATTTTTAATTGGCTCAGGGGAATACCAATTAGTGAAATGTACACAAAGCCCTTATCCTGTATATTAGATAACATCACAGACAAACATTCATTTCTACTGTCTGATCACTGCCCTATAAATTTAGTAGGTAGAGAAATTATGTATGATGGACATTTATTGGACAGAAAATGCTGCTGCTGTCTCTGTTGCTCTGTCTCCCACACAATCTGAGTTGTTTAAGAGGGAGTTCACACATGTGTCCTATGCATGAGGCCCATCATTGGAGATGGAAGGACATGTCTGACTGGCTGAACAGTAAGACTCTACTCACTTCAGTAATATGTATACAGAATAGAATATGATGTACATCAATGTTAACAGTAAAAGAGTAACTCAACTTATGTTTGATAAAACACACACACACACACACACACACACACACACACACACACACACACACCATGGTTTGAAATGTTCCGTCTGTAAACATGGCTGATCTGTCTGAGGTGCCTTCCTCTCTATGGTCTGCACACAAATATGACGTAGGACTGGTGAGGGGTGTGACACCCTTGGTGGTTCACCCAAAATCTGATTTGTGATGATTCTCTGGTGGTGCGCACACCAATCGTTCCGGTAAAGAAAATTCAGACCTGGGGGAACCGACTGAGTGACGATTTGTCTAAGATTTACAATCAGTTAATGCTTCGGTGCACCGCGAGCACCTCAAAGTTCTAATCCACACCATTATGTCACTCATCCCTCCAGACAGTTTTTCCATCTTCGACTTGGCCAATGTTTTTTTTATATTTTTATTTCTGTACCTGTGCACAAAGTCAATTTTGGGTAGCTTCTAATTTAAAGGGACCCGGTGTCCTAAGGGATATCCAGAATGCCCTGGCGTTAAACAGTGTCTTGAGAGACAATCTGGCTAATTTATAGTTACCAAATGGTTCTGCCTTGTTACAATATGTTGATGACATCATGATTTGCAGCCCCACAGAAGAAGCATGCAGATTAGAGTAATTTACAATTACAGTTATCCTACTTAAATTTTGGCTGCAAATGGTCACAAGGCTATCCGTCCAAATTGAAATTTGCTCTGGATAAAGTTTCATATCTGGGACATGTGATCACAGCAGAGGGCAAAACTCTCTCTCCCAAGAGAATACAGGCAATTCAAAATGTGCCTAAAACACAACTAAGGAACAAATGATGAGCTTTATATGAATGACGTCATATTAGATCAGTGGATCCTAAACTACTCAGAAAGAGAGGCATTCCTCTCTTCCATGATTCATGGTAAACATCTTTCTGCGCAGAACAAACTGACCTGGACTGACTCCTCGACTGCTGCCTTTAATGACATAAAGAGCGCTTTACTGTCAGCTCTGACACTTGGACTACCTAAACTAGACACACCGTTCACACAGTACGTGGACAAAAGAGACGTTTACATGACATCAGTTTTGACTCAGGAACATGGGGAGCTCATGGTTCCTTTCTGCCGTTTCACACATTAGATTAGATTAATACATTAGATGTGCCTGACATTACTGTGGAACGATGTATTATCCATTATTTTATTAATATGTTTAGCTCTATTAATCTTGAATACAGAACTCATGTAACTCTGTAACTCATGATTGTCACAGTTCAGTCATCCAGCCATCAGTAATTTTCCATTGATCCTGCCTCTGCCCCACTCAACCTGTCAGCCACGCCCACCTCGTCAGTTCACTCCACTCACCTGTGCACACAGCTGCCTCTCATCACATGCAATCAGCCCAGCATATAGTCACCAGCTCCACACTCACTCCTTTGCCAGATTGTTCTTTGCCATGCGAGTCTTTCCAGCGTTCTCCTGCCTGTCTTCCCGGTACCGACCTCGCCTGTCCCTGATTCCCTGCTTCATCTGCCTCCTGGTTATTCGACCTAGCCTTCCGTCCCTGACCAAGAACTTTGCCTCTCCTCTCCTGATTCCTGTTTGCCGGTTTCTAAATCGTTTGCCTGTCTGCCGGAGTCTAAGTAAAACGTTGAACTTTCTACCTCTGTCTTCTGAGTCCTTTGTACTGCAATTGGGTCCATACACCACCCGTTACAATGATGCTTTAAAAATAAGAGGGAAAAGGTAACTAAAGTAAAGACAAAATTTTGAATTCATAGTCACCACGAATAAAACAGAGATACTCCACCTCCAGATCCATCCTCTCTTGCATGGTGAACTGAACTGTATTTTGCTATTTTAAAGATGTATCTAGAGTCCTCACTAAGCCATGTTTCTGAGAGGGCAATAAATGCAAATTCATGCTTAAGTAAAGACAAATAATGAATTAATTTGTCATAGTTGCTAGGAAAACTTCTTATATTCAGATGACAAGTAAAGAATGTATTCCCTAAAACTGTCTGTGTTATGAAATGTGATGCTCACACTAACGCTTCTGATCCCATTTCAACAGGAAATGCTGCAGCTGATGCTACAACTAAGCAAGCATTTTTTTATTTTTTTTATTATCAGGTTACTCTTTTTAGCTCACAACACTCATGCTAGGTGAGCCTACAGAAATATCCCTCACTTATGATATTCAATTATTGCAGACAATTGCCACATGCTCTCTTCCAGTAGTACGCTAAATTAGCTCACAGCAGAGATAACTTGGTACAGGGGAGATATGTAGTTTTAAGTATATGTGTTATCCACATTTTGTACAGAATTTAATATTCAGCAACGTTGTTTAAAACCACAACCTTTGTCTAAAAGACTACCAAAATCCCAGTCTTCTAGTGATAAGAGATTGAATAAGATTGAATTTTATACTTTTACTTTGTAACTGTCCCATGCAGGTTATAATCCCTTTCTTCAACTAGTCATCAAAATCTTGATGTATCATCAAAATAAATAAAAACACCATTTAAATACAATGAGTACAAACGTTTTAGAACATTTTACACCTCTTATACTAAATCTAAATTTTGCACTACAGTTTATTTTAGCTTAGGTAATGATACCATTCTATTTCATTGTATACACTACTGTGCATTTTTTTTTAAAAATATATTTTATATTTTTACTCTATTTTTATTGTATATATTGTGCATTTTTATACTTTAAACTTTTATTTTTTTTACTCTGTTACTTTAATTGCTTTAGTATATTTTCTGCTGCTGTAACAAACACATTTCCCCTTCCAGGATGAATAAAGTATCTACTATCTACTATCTAAACTCTCAAGATAACATGATGAGCTGAGCCTCTACATTAAATAATATAAATATCACTGTATTCAAATTAGTTGTTAACTGGCATTAAGGAATGTAAAAGAACTGCAGCGATAAATATTTGTGTTTTATTAAGTTATTATTTTAGGAATTCCAATACAATACGTTATGATGTATCACAGCAGGGATTTATCAGAATAGACTAAGTAGCATCATTCATCTGTAGATTTCAGGATTTTAAGACTAGACTTAAAGTAACGGTCAGTGGAAACAAAGCAAAGAAATATGGAATGTTATTGTATTAATTCAACATGGTACACAAAAGAGTGCACAGTTTTTTGTATTTTAAAGAAAATGTATTGTTTGCTAACAACTCATCAAGCACCTAAGTAATGGCGATGGAAGGCAGATCTCCAGCACCATGGCACACATTCCACGGTACGGGGGGGTGTGGCCTAAGAGGTTCAATGTGTTTTCTGTATTTTTGTGCAATAATAATTGTGTTTCCTAATAATTGATGCATGAGAAACCATGGCAACCAAATAACATAGAACCAAAAACCAGCAACCATCAGATTAAAGAAACGATTTGTAATTTAACTAAACAGCAAATAACATGTGATATGAATACACTAAATTGATTTAAATTGGCCCTAGACATGCTGTTAGAAAAGAAGGAAAAAGGCCAATCCTGCAACATGTGACTTGTTTTCAATGCCTGATTGTTTTCCTCCCTTAGATGAGTAGTACTTTAATAGTGACATTTCTGTGTAATACTTATGTTTATTATTACAGCTTGTTATCTGAGAAATATGATCTCATAAAACAGCTAGTGCTTTTGTTTAGTTTACCTGATAAAGTAATCGATTAAACTGACACTTGATTCTGAATGTGCATTATGGTAATATGATAGAATTTCTTACAAATCATTTAAGTTGTTTGATTATTGTTTGTTATGAAACTCACTGATATGTTGTCTTATGATACTGTTCAACAGAGAGGTCCAGTGTCTGTGTTTCACCTCATCTCAGGAGACTTATCTTCCCATGTTCATGTTAACATTCCCTAGCTTGCTACAACATAGATTTGCCTACAATTTAAAAAAAACAAACAGCTAATGCCTTAACCTTATTGATTAATGATGTGCATATATAAACCATTTTGAGTATTATGTGTTGATGTTTTGATATGCCCCTGATTGACGACAGGCTACAACGAAAGCTGTGTTTTCAACACCTTAATTATTCTGTCTACATGTCAGTCAACTTCTCTAGTCTCGCCTGCCAATGTTAACCAAACTAACTAGTGAAATATCCAGATGATGGTACGTGTCAATCCGTCTGTTAGACTGTCCTTTAGTGCGAACCATCAACAAATCAGTGTCCCATCCACTCCTCCTGTATTCCCATGAGCACTCTGTTCTAACGACTGCACAATTAGACACTTTTCCCAACTATGATAAAGATTTTGTTTCCTCCACAGGCTTGGTGGTTTCACTACTAATGATGCCCTTAACTAAAATCGTTATGAAATATTATTGACTTATGTTCTCACTTCTAGCAGAGAATATATACTATTGTAGTGATCTAATGTAATGATCAAGGGGAGGATTGTAATGGTAATTTTTTACGTAGTATATATTTCTACTCAGTGTATTGTATTCATGCATAAGTCATTTTGCTCTGGACTTTGTTGAACTTCACCGTGTCTCTGTTGTGCAAAAGAATAATTCTCCCTTGCCTGTTCACATAGATAACTAACTGTGTTGTATGAGAATGTTCCATGCCAAGGCCTTTGGGCCGCTTGTTTTGGTTGCTGGCCGTTTGTTTTCACTTGTTGTTCCAATCAGTCTGAGACCAAAAGTCTGAGACCGAAACGTCTGTAACATCGGCCATCGGCCCCCACCTTTGCTCATTCTGTATAAAGAAAGCTTGTTCACTTTTTTCGAGGTTCTTCCTCACTGAGACTGTACGCATTCTGTTGTGATGATTGAACCTTCTCTGCGCAGAGAATAAATACTTAAAAGACAACCTGGTTTTTGGTATTATGCATTTCAGCATTAGAAGACTCACGCAAAGCGGGTATAGGATTTTTTTTCCACCACAAGGGTTTCTGAAGTTCTGTGCAAAACAAAATCAAAAGCAAGAGATACATATTTGTTGAAAAACACTTAAGTCATACATGTATCAGAAAAAGTCAAACATGTGCATGATAAATCCAGCATGAAAAGGTTGTTTCCCTTTTACATCACAGCACAAAACGTCATATTACAAACATACACAACATAAATCAGATTTAGCATTGTCAACCAACTGATTTGAGTACTAATTTACTCCTCAAACTGTAATTAGTTTGACAGTTATAAGCTGTTGGATTCTCATTAATGCGGCAACATGTGGTATAAATAATTCACAAACTTATCATGTTAACTGTCCTGACACCAATTAGACAGTATTCATTTACATTGAATATGAGCTATAATTGTCATGTTAGTAGAGCAAACTAAGCACCTCCTCAAAAACACATTGTATTGCTTTAAGTTAGATCAGCGACATGCCACTACATACAATATGCATCTTCATGTATCATGAGTTGTAGAATACTGCTTTTACAACTCATAATACATGATCACTTGTTCACAGGGTTTTGGGAATAAATCTGTGAATTGATTATGTTTCGCTGCATGACCAGTTAATGTGCAATTTGGGCTCTGCAGGTCACTGTGGCTACACTGTTAGAGGTATTTCCTTAATTTTATTACAAAATTGTTTCGAAAAAATATATGGGTTATAGGGAATTGTGAGTGTATACCAGTTAAAGCAAACCCTACCTGATCTCTGGCAGTCTACGTGTTGCAACTGCATGCGGTCCATGCTGGGTCCTGGTTCCTGAAGCTCCTCTTTGTCTAGGTCCCAGTCAAGATCCAGACCCCCAGAGCAGTGCATAACCTCACTGACCATTGGTCCACCTTGGGCGTCACACACCTTCCTGTATGCCATGTTGTTACCTGGATTTCAAATAAATCAAATTTTAAGACGATAATATGGCCAACGCCGTGGTAGCGACCTATATGAATGAATGGGTGTGTGAATGGATTAATGTTGACATGCAGCGTACAGCGCTTTGTGTGGTAGCAAGACTAGGAAAGCACTATATAAATGCAAGTCCATTTACCATCACCACAATGTAGCTTTGCCCTAAAGCATACCCTGCTTCATGGTCTCCTGTGGTTTATTTGCAACCAAAGTAGTTGCCCCCTGGCTAGTAGAAAGAAGGACATTTTGAGGCACTTCTGCATCGGTTTCACTTCTCAGACCGGGAGGTTGCCCCTTGGCCAATTCCAAAACTACAAACATTGTCTCTACTCCCGTCCATATACATAAGGAGGTGCATAAGTTAAAAATAAGGCTTCAATGAAATTGTATCCTTTTGTTGGGAGCGAAAAGGAGCGTGTTTGAGTTATGAGCATATAAGAAAACTAAATTATTGATATCAATATAATTATTAATGTCAGTAAGATTATTAACGATTATTAATAATAACGGGGCACCACCCTGCAAACAGGGACCAATAACCAAACTATAAACTAAGTCTCATAATTAGTATTCACTCACAATGTCAATAATCAAAGTACTATTCCACATTCAGAGTGAAAGTGAAGGTGTTGAGTACGGGCACAGATCACATATCCAGCTATTATCACAATGCATGCACAAAGTAATCACAGACAGCTGCTCTTTAAAGTATAATAGAGTTTATTAAGTTCCAATAATAATGATCTAATCAACTAATATCTAAACTAACAACAAAACTATACATTCATGAGCACGCTATCTAAAATCAACAAACTATGGTAAGGGGAGAGTGTGTGTGTGTGTGTGTGTGTGTGTGTGTGTGTGTGTGTGTGTGTGTGTGTGTGCATGCAGTGTGTGTGTAAGGGGGAGGGGCGAGAGAACAGCTCAGACAACATATGATGTAATCTGAAACATGGCGACGTCTCTCACGAGACCACAAGATGACACGAGACTCTACAATGGCGATAGACATTAGAGCTCTCGTTTTACATGTGCCTGAAGCTGTTAGCGCAACCCCGGAGCTACATTAGCTGAAAGCTATATGCGTGTGTGGGTTAGTAAAAGAAGAGAGAAAGCAAACAAAACAAAAGGGGTCCTCCAAAAACCTACAAACGGACTATTCCTTATCAATATAATGCATGTTGACATTCACAATCCTTATGAAGACCTCTCTGTACCGAACCCAGGCAGTGTGTGCAGAAAGCCCGGTATCAGCCACCTTGGTCAGTTAAGCCTGCTCATTTGATTCAAAGTAATAGATGATGCATTAGTGCTGGATATAGAAGAAAAAAGAAGATACGTTTTGTTAATAGCGACTTGGGCTAAGTGACTGACCAGGGCCTTTCAGCACACAATTATGAAGACTGAAAGCGCCACAGGGTGCTGTGATACATTCACACACTTTAATGTGACTGACAGGACAAAAGTTAGGGCAAGCCATAGAGTTAAGTACTGGACCTGAGTGTGTGTGAGTGTGTATTTATGTGTTTGTCTCTGTGTATAGCTTCAGGGATGTGGTGAGAATGTGTTAACTGGGAGATGGTAAATGTGTGTGTGTGAAACCAGCTCTGGGTTCAATACAGCACCTAAACAGCATCATTAAACCTCACCAGGGCTGCAATCACATGCGTGAAGACTTTGTGTTTGTGCGTGTCACATCTGACTGGAGATCAGCTTAATAAAACCTCCCAGCTTGTGCCTTGGTATGTCATCAAGTTTAACAGTCCTTTTTACTTGCTCCATCATCAAAGTCCACCATGAATGGGCAAATGAAATGCGCAATCAATAACCACTTGGGTTAAAAAAAGAAAAGAAACACTACTAAATAAAATGAAATGCACCAAATGTGCAGCCTAATGTGTAGGCCATTATTCAGTGAAAACTTGTCACTTTACACCAACAATCAGTTGGTTGAAACCAACTGGAGTCAAAGCAAGAGGTAGGAAAAAACAAGCGTCAGCAGAAACTGTTCCCTAGCTTTGATTACACCATCTATCTATTCTCTTCCTCTTATTCTTAGCCGGGGAGTGGGAGCAGCAGGCTTTTACAGATGTCTCTCTCCACAGCAACAATTTCCAGCTCCTCCAGGGGGACCCTGAAGCGTTCCCAGACCAGGTGAGATATCAACCATAAATAAACTGTACTTGTATAGTGCTTTTCTAGTCTTCCGACCAACCAAAGCTCTTTAACACTACATGTCATCATTCATCCATTCACACACATTCATACACTGATGGCAGGGCTACCATGCCCAGGGCAACCCCCTTCGGGAGCAAGACCTAGGAGGGGAGCTAACTAGCGAGCGTCTGTTGGCTGGGATTTGAAACATGGGGCTTGTTCAAGCATAGTTCAAAAAATCTACAGTTGTGGTCAAAAGTTTACATACACTTGTAAAGAACATAATGTCATGGCTCTCTTGAGTTTCCAGTTATTTCTACAACTCTGATTTTTCTCTGATAGAGTGATTGGAACAGATACTTCTTTGTCACAAAAAACATTCATGAAGTTTGGTTCTTTCATGACTTTATTATGGGTTAACAGAAAAAGTGACAAAATCTGCTGGGTCAAAAATATACATACAGCAACATGAATTAGCAATTTTGGTGACTTAGAAAGTTGTGTCAATGAAATGAGCTTCATAGCATGGCCTCTTAACTTCTTGTGAGCGATTATGAGTGACTACAGCTGGTGACTTCTCTGAGGCCATTTAAATAGGGCTCATTGGATACAAACACCCACAAACGCTACAATGGGAAAGTCAAAGGAGCTCAGCATGGATCTGAAAAAGCGAATCATTGACTTGAACAAGTCAGGAAAGTCACTTGGAGCCATTTCAAAGCAGCTGCAGGTCCCAAGAGCAACAGTGCAAACAATTGTTTGTAAGTATAAAGTGCATGGCACTGTTTTGTCACTGCAACGATCAGGAAGAAAACGCAAGCTATCACCTGCTGCTGAGAGAAAATTGGTCAGGAGGGTGAAGAGTCAACCGAGAACCACCAAAAAGCAGATCTGCCAAGAATTAGAAGCTGCTGGAACACAGGTGTCAGTGTCCACAGTCAAGCGTGTTTTGCATCTCCATGGACTGAGAGGCTGCCGTGCAAGAAGGAAGCCCTTGCTCCAAAAGCGGCACCTTAAGGCTCGACTGAAGTTTGCTGCTGATCACATGGACAAAGATAAGACCTTCTGGAGGAAAGTTCTGTGGTCAGACGAAACAAAAATTGAGCTGTTTGGCCACAATGCCCAGCAATATGTTTGGAGGAGAAAAGGTGAGGCCTTTAACCCCAAGAACACCATGCCTACCGTCAAGCACGGTGGTGGTATTATTATGCTGTGGGGCTGTTTTGCTGCCAATGGAACTGGTGCTTTACAGAGAGTAAATGGGATAATGAAGGAGGAGGATTACCTTCAAATTCTTCAAGATAACCTAAAATCATCAGCCCGAAGGTTGGGTCTTGGGCGCAGTTGGGTGTTCCAACAGGACAATGACCCCAAACACACATCAAAAGTGGTAATGGAATGGCTAAATCAGGCTAGAATTACGGTTTTAGAATGGCCTTCCCAAAGTCCTGACTTAAAATCCCATTGAGAACATGTGGACAATGCTGAAGAAACAAGTCCATGTCAGAAAGTCATCAAATTTAACTGAACTGCACCAATTCTGTCAAGAGGAGTGGTCAAAGATTCAACGAGAAGCTTGCCAGAAGCTTGTGGATGTCTACCAAAAGTGCCTAATTGAAGTGAAAATGGCCAAGGGACATGTAACCAAATATTAGCACTGCTGTATGTATATTTTTGACCCAGCAGATTTGATCACTTTTTCTGTTAACCCATAATAAAGTCATGAAAGAACCAAACTTTATGAATGTTTTTTGTGACAAAGAAGTATCTGTTCCAATCACTCTATCAGAGAAAAATCAGAGTTGTAGAAATAACGGGGAAACTCAAGAGAGCCATGACATTATGTTCTTTACAAGTGTATGTAAACTTTTGACCACAACTGTACATAGAGCTGACACACTGTGGGCCCACCACTCGTATGGATATGCATTGACTTATACACAAGTCTCGAAATGCCTAAAAAGCACCGTCTCCAAATCCTTCCAATAACAAAGTTAAAGCTTTCCAATTGAAAATGGTAACATTATTTTCCTACGTCTGTGTTAGGTTTTAACAATATACAGATGCTAGCCTTGGTTTTTGGGGTAAAACATAAATTGTGTCAAGGAACTATGAGGGCTTTTTACAAGTATGACATGAGCAAAATAAAATTGATCGTCAAAAAGTGCCCTTATTGTGTTGTAGGCAAACATAACTGAGGCTGAATTATTTTTCGTTCAAACTGTAATTCGTAATGGTAATTACAAAGACAGATATTGATACTGCATGACTGTACTATATGATTGTTCAGTATGCTTAACATTATATGGATATGACTGTTTAAGATCATAACAGTAGTATTTACAGCATTAATTACTGAATGCAATTGGTCCTGTGCTTGCGTATGTACAGTTGTGGTCAAAAGTTTATACACTTGTAAAGAACATAATGTCATGGCTCTCTTGAGTTTCCCCGTTATTTCTACAACTCTGATTTTTCTCTGATAGTGATTGGAACAGATACTTCTTTGTCACAAAAAACATTCATGAAGTTTGGTTCTTTCATGACTTTATTATGGGTTAACAGAAAAAGTGACAAAATCTGCTGGGTCAAAAATATACATACAGCAGTGCTAATATTTGGTTACATGTCCCTTGGCCATTTTCACTTCAATTAGGCGCTTTTGGTAGCCATCCACAAGCTTCTGGCAAGCTTCTCGTTGAATCTTTGACCACTCCTCTTGACAGAATTGGTGCAGTTCAGTTAAATTTGATGGCTTTCTGACATGGACTTGTTTCTTCAGCATTGTCCACATGTTCTCAATGGGATTTTAAGTCAGGACTTTGGGAAGGCCATTCTAAAACCCTAATTCTAGCCTGATTTAGCCATTCCATTACCACTTTTGATGTGTGTTTGGGGTCATTGTCCTGTTGGAACACCCAACTGCGCCCAAGACCCAACCTTCAGGCTGATGATTTTAGGTTATCTTGAAGAATTTGAAGGTAATCTTCCTTCTTCATTATCCCATTTACTCTCTGTAAAGCACCAGTTCCATTGGCAGCAAAACAAAATAATACTACCACCACCGAGCTTGACGGTAGGCATGGTGTTCTTGGGGTTAAAGGCCTCACCTTTTCTCCTCCAAACATATTGCTGGGCATTGTGGCCAAACAGCTCGATTTTTGTTTCGTCTGACCACAGAACTTTCCTCCAGAAGGTCTTATCTTTGTCCATGTGATCAGCAGCAAACTTCAGTCGAGCCTTAAGGTGCCGCTTTTGGAGCAAGGGCTTCCTTCTTGCACGGCAGCCTCTCAGTCCATGGAGATGCAAAACACACTTGACTGTGGACACTGACACCTGTGTTCCAGCAGCTTCTAATTCTTGGCAGATCTGCTTTTTGGTGGTTCTCGGTTGACTCTTCACCCTCCTGACCAATTTTCTCTCAGCAGCAGGTGATAGCTTGCGTTTTCTTCCTGATCGTGGCAGTGACAAAACAGTGCCATGCACTTTATACTTACAAACAATTGTTTGCACTGTTGCTCTTGGGACCTGCAGCTGCTTTGAAATGGCTCCAAGTGACTTTCCTGACTTGTTCAAGTCAATGATTCGCTTTTTCAGATCCATGCTGAGCTCCTTTGACTTTCCCATTGTAGCGTTTGTGGGCGTTTGTATCCAGTGAGCCCTATTTAAATGGCCTCAGAGAAGTCACCAGTTGTAGTCACTCATAATCACTCACAAGAAGTTAAGAGGCCATGCTATGAAGCTCATTTCATTGACACAACTTTCTAAGTCACCAAAATTGCTAATTCATGTTGCTGTATGTATATTTTTGACCCAGCAGATTTTGTCACTTTTTCTGTTAACCCATAATAAAGTCATGAAAGAACCAAACTTCATGAATGTTTTTTGTGACAAAGAAGTATCTGTTCCAATCACTCTATCAGAGAAAAATCAGAGTTGTAGAAATAACTGGAAACTCAAGAGAGCCATGACATTATGTTCTTTACAAGTGTATGTAAACTTTTGACCACAACTGTATCTGTCTTCCCACAGCTAATCTCACATACTGCTGAACCCGTCAGCCTGATTATTTTTCTACACATTTGAGACTGTACGCTCTCCTCGTGGTTGCAGTGATTCACAACTTTGAAAAAAAACTATTTTTCATTGACCAATGTTTTATACCATTTATATCATTGACTGCTGACTCCTCACTACTCCTAAACGGTCGGTAAGGGTCGCAAGCGCTTCTGTATGGAATCTTGTTTCCAGTACGGATTACAAATTATTCCGGTTTCCAATTTGCACGGCAAGTTAAGACAGCTGGTTTGTAATCATTGAATCAAAATGTACAACAGTAGTCATTTAAGACAGGGCTCGATAATAGTATTGCCTTGTTGTCTCTGGAACAATAGAACATGTGTTTGGGATGCACAGAGATCTTCCTTGAGACAAAGTGATTTTTCTATGTGTATATGTATAACTATTGCTTAACAAATGGCAAACTGAACTGAGCCTTGATTAATGGAGTGTACTGTTACTATAGTTACTATCACTGGGAGGAGCGCTAGTTAGCTGTTAGCTTTTAGCAGCAGAGTCCAGCAGTATGTTTGGCTCACAGAGCTAACAGCTAACAAAGCTAAACACAGCATAACTGAGAGTTTCTGTTCAGAGGAACATGATGCGTTACACAGTGAACTGCAGTGTAATATAAATAAATAAATACATTTACTCCTGTTCTGTACTAATGTACACTGCTGACATACTGTACTTTGAATACAAACAAATGTATGTAGATGCTATTGATTACAAAGTGCTTCAGGAACTAAATATAAAACATTGAAAACAGCAGTTAACTCTGATATATTCTGGAATATGTTCAAATCAATCCTGTTAATCCTGTATCTTTTAGTGTGACATTTATTTTGCTAGCCCTATAGAAAAAAAGTTAATAACTTATTTCCTCAACCTTTTAATGCCGTTTGATAATGCCACTAACAACTGTAGATGATAATAACAAAGCCCTGCCCCAGACACATCTGACCCAGATCTACACTCCATGTAGTGCTCTTTTCGAAAATAATGTAGCAACAGCTGAGCAACTTTTCTTGCACAATTGTTTGTCGGTCATTACACCATTGTATTTGAAATCGTTCCAGTCTCCCTCCCCAAACCCATACAATTACACAAAAATATAATTATTACTGGTGATACTGATGACTGTTTATCAGACATTTTCCAATTCCAGATCAATTTAGCTCTGAATAGGTAAATGGTACAATGACATGCATTTATGCAGCATCTTGCCATGTCAACATTCATCCATTCACACACATATTCAAACACTGATGGCAGGGGATTGAAACATTGATCTACTGATTACTGGACGACCTGCTCGATCCCCTGAGCCGCAGCCGCCCAGGTAACAGATGTCTGAGCAATTGCTGAATTCTCCTAGTTTAGACAGAGGAGACACTTGTTTAACAAAGCAAATTCAAGAAGAAATTGAGATAGAAAGAGAGGGCTACACAGAGCAAGACAATGAGAGGAAGAGTCCTAGAGAGAAGGGACGATGGACACAGTGATGAGAAAAAAGACAGAGGTAGTGGCAGAGCCACAAAGCAAAACTGTTGGAAAAAAGAAGACAGGAAAGAATGTTTAAAGATGAAGGAGAATGGGTAAAAAGCAGAGGGAAGAGGTCCGGGAGTTCCCTGGCATCAATCTTCAATGCTCCACCACACTTTCATTACTTCAAGCTCAATGCAGATGAAGAATCCTCTCAGTAAAATGGAACAAAAGTTAATTTAACTGCTGACCTCCTGTTACAGCCACACACACTACATATACAGTGGCTTGCAAAAGTATTCATACCCCTTGAACTTTTCCACATTTTGTCACATTACACGCCACAAACATAAATATATTTTATTGGAATTTTATGTGAAAGACCAACACAAAGTGTCACACAATTGTGAAGTACAAAGAAAATTATACATGATTTTAAATTTTTTTCACAAATAAAAAACTGAAAAGTGCAGTGTGCAAAAGTATTCAGCCCCCTGAGTCAATACTTTGTGGAACCGCCTTTTGCTGCAATTACAGCTGCAAGTCTTTTGGGGTATGTCTCTACCAGCTTTGCATATCTAGAGACTGAGATTTTTGCCCATTCTTCTTTGCAAAACAGCTCAAGCTCAGTCAGATTAGATGGAGAGCGTTTGTGAACGGCGGTTTTCAGATCTTGCCACAGATTCTCGATGGGATTTAGGTCTGGACTTTGACTGGGCCATTCTAACACATGAATATGTTTTGTTTTAAACCATTCCATTGTAGCCCTGGCTTTATGTTTATGGTCGTTGTCCTGCTGGAAGGTGAACCTCCGCCCCAGTCTCAAGTCTTTTGCAGACTCCAACAGGTTTTCTTCCAAGATTGCCCTGTATTTGGCTCCATCCATCTTCCCATCAACTCTGACCAACTTCCCTGTTCCTGCTGAAGAGAAGCACCCCCAGAGCATAATGCTACCACCACCATGTTTGACAGTGGGGATGGTGTGTTCAGGGTGATGTGCAGTGTTAGGTTTCCGCCACACATAACGTTTTGCATTTAGGCCCAAAAAGTTCAATTTTGGTCTCATCTGACCAGAGCACCTTCTTCCACATGTTTGCTGTGTCCCCCACATGGTTTCTGGCAAACTGCAAACGGGACTTCTTATGGTTTTCTCTTTACAATGGCTTTCTTCTTGCCACTCTTCCATAAAAGGCCAGATTTTTGGAGTGCACGCCCAATAGTTGTCCTGTGGACAGATTCCTCCACCTGAGCTGTGGATCTCTGCAGTTCGTCCAGAGTCACCATGGGCCTCTTGGCTGCATCTCTTGTCTGTGCTCTCCTTGTTCGGCCTGTAAGTTTAGGTGGACGGCCGTGTCTTGGTAGGTTTGCAGTTGTGCCATACTCTTTCCATTTCCGGATAATGGATTGAACAGTGCTCCGTGAGATGTTCAAAGCTTGAGAAATCTTTTTGTAGCCTAACCCTGCTTTAAACTTCTCCACAACTTTATCTCTGACCTGTCTGGTGTGTTCCTTGGACTTCATGGTCCTGTTTGCTCCCCAATATTCTCTTAACAAACCTCTGAGGCCGTCACAGAACAGCTGTATTTGTACTGAGATTAGATTACACACAGGTGGACTCTATTTAGTCATTAGGTCAACATTCAATCATTCAGCAGTCATCAGGCAACTTCTGAAGGCAATTGGTTGCACTCAGAGAAAAGGGGGCTGAATAATTTTGCACACTGCACTTTTCAGTTTTTTATTTGTGTGAAATTTTTTTAAATCATGTATAATTTTCTTTGTACTTCACAATTGTGTGACACTTTGTGTTGGTCTTTCACATAAAATTCCAATAAAATATATTTATGTTTGTGGCGTGTAATGTGACAAAATGTGGAAAAGTTCAAGGGGTATGAATACTTTTGCAAGCCACTGTATATTGATGAACAGTGGGAGCTGCATTACATGCTCTGACTGTCATGAAAACAGAAGACAGACATCTTGCTGAAATGTGCGCGGAACATTTTATTCATGTTGCACAGCAGTGGAACGTTTCAAATAAAGTCATCACACTTAGCACAGATAGTGCAAGAAATATGACTGCTACTGTGTAAAGGGAATACTGCTGTTAAAAAGCACCTTATTTGTTTAAAGTGTTTTTTGCTAATATAGCAGTACTTTTAAAATAAAAGTGCGCAATACACTACGTTTTAATTCATTATTGAAGTTTGCGCATAACAATGCAATTAATCACAATTAAAAATTGTAATCGTTGCCGAGCACGATATAAAATATATAATTCTTTGGAGCATTCTTGTGCAGATAGAGTAAGGAATCAGCATAGTGTATAGAACTACATTTGAACGCAGCTTTCTAACCATGGAGTGACACCAGAGCAGCAAATCAACCCAAATGTCTCACATGAAGTCCCTGGACTAGTTCTAAACTAAGGTATTTGTTAGTACTCCTCTGACTGCTGCTCCACTGCCTCCTTGTCATTTCTGGTTAGATGATGATGATGGCTGATGGCTGTGACCCACACATCACCATACTTTAAAGCTCTTTTTCACTAAATCATGTAGTGAGGGGCGACTTGTGCCTGTAATCTCAGCTGGATGGGTCACTGAATTTTTCGCATCCTGATTTTAGGATATATACAAAATGTTGCTCCTTGAGCTCATAGCTCCATTCCAAAGTGTAACAACATTTGACAGTGCTGTTGTACTGCTATCTGTGCACTTTTTGTGTCTTGAGTAAGGTGACAGTCCCATCATCACTGGAGGACTGTGGTAGAGCCGCTGCAAATCTGCTGCAACTCAGAGCATCTGTGTTAAAATGTTCATTTTAAATACAATACAAGTACAGTAATTGTTAAGCTGTTTGCACAATTATGAATATAATTAATTAAGATTTTTAATACGTATCACTTTTATCCTAGGTTCTACAAGGAACCAAAAAGGGTATTCAAAATTTGATACTTCATCAAAAAACACTTTATCCTACATTTCTCATTTAAAACTTTACCCTAAATAAACTGTTTGCAAAAATCAGATTCTGGAAAAAAAAATCACTTAATTCACCTCCTTCCACTGTAAGTTAAATAAGGTGACCAAGCTTTTTTGTAGATCCTGACATCCAGGAAATTTGAATTTGCAGGAAGTCAAAGAAAGCATAGCTAGCTAGCTACCTGTAGGCTGTGGTAAGTATAACGTGTATTAATCGTGATTGAGCATAAGAACCACTGATGCTACGCGCTTTAGTTATTGTATTGTGTTAGCGGAGGGGTTATGCTCAGGATGCTGTGCATCATCAAACCATGGTTTGAGGCATTTATATTCAATTGCAGATCAAAGCATATTTCTCTTTTTAAAAGCAGTCATTTACAGAGCCAGACTTAAGAACAAATGCTGCATGAGAAATAAAATGGCTGGTATAACAGCAGCTCTGTTTGACCTTCACCGCTTTCTATTATTATTATTATTATTATTATCTCTCTGGCTTTGAAGAGGTGAGGAACAACAGCATTGGTGAGCCAACAAAGTCGCCCTTCAAATAATTTCTGTGATATCAAATACTCCAAACGGATTGACAGGTCATCTGATGCCTCTGCTATCTTTCACGACTCTACAGTAGATTCACCTCTCATTCATAAATGAATGCAACGCTGGCCCACTGGTGAGACTGTCGAACACATTTTGTCTGATCAGGACAGAAAAAAAAGAGCGAGAGAGGGGTAATATTTCACCAAACACTTCTCCTTACCAATCATTTCATTTGACACAACCTTGTCAGCTGCTGTAGTTATAGAACATGAAACAAGCTGTCAATCAAGGCTTTTCCTCTCTCCCTACAACAGAGAATTACCGGGATGGTAGAGATGCAAGGACCACAAGTTATTCATAATCCCATATATAAATTATACATTAAAACAACCTCAAAGTTACCATCCTTTGTATATTTTCACACCCATGAATAAAACACATGCTGATTATACAATAACTCCCCGATGAGTCTCTCGCTGGTATTCTAAGATAATGGAAGAAACGCTATGAATCACGGGGGAGAAATAGGAAAAGCAACCAGCAGTGTAATGAAATGATTGAGTGTCTCTGTAGAGACTGTGTTCATATTTTGGGTGTGTGATACAAGTCAGTATTAACACAAAAAAATGTAAAATGCATTTGCTAAAATTATGAATTATACTGCTATAACAAGATACAGTACATACCATCACAAATATGACATAATATTATATATAATTATATATATTATTATATACAAATAGTTTCAGACTTTAATATTTCAAAAGTAAAGCTGATATTATGAGTACATGCAACCCTCAGACAAAGCCCTCTAATAGAGTGGAATAGAATGCATTAAGGCCTTCCTAGTTCAGTCAGCTGTGCTATCTAACTGGCAGTCTGTTCATTTGCTATCTGGCTGTCATGTGTCTGTCTGTTTGCAGAGAGACAGAATCAACATGCAGCTTATTGGAATCAGCAGCCAAAGTTAGACTCATGTTCATTTTCTCATAAACTATAACCTGGGTCTCACAAGCCAATATCCATCTGTAACCACAACGTCAACATCTGCCCACTGCCATGCTGCTGTGAGAGTTTGTTACAGGCTGCAGGGCCTTCACAAAAAACCTTTATTTTTATAGTGTTCATGAATTAAAGATGGCTTCCCCTGGGGTGTAGAGGTAGAGTTGAGGCTTTATGGATCTCTCTCTCACTCCTCTGCATTAAATCTCCTGAATACCACAGGCATCGTATCAGGATGTTAGACACGGAAAACAATAACAGCAAAACATTCTTATCTAGCTTTTTGTTTGTATTTCTTCCTTTCAATATCCATTTCTTGTTTTCTCCCTTGCTTCTCGCTGCTTTCTGGAAGTTCAAGTCAGTCCATTAAAAACTGCATTACCCACAAGTCAACAGGTTATGTAGTCCATTACGGCTGAAGGTCAGGTTTTCATGTTCTGTGGCTGATGGATTTGGGGATGTGGATGGCATAATGGACAAGATCTGCTTCAGGAAGCATCAAAACACAATCTGAATTTCCAACTTGAAAATAGTCAGGATCTTGATGTTTTATTTTCACCTGTGAAAAACAACATGTATAGATTTAAATAGAAGTGGATTAGAAGTTGATTGATGTTGATTTCTGTTTTCATATCAGACAGATTTCAGGAAAGATTGGGAGTTGAAAAATAAAAAAAGCAGGGATCTGAACAAGAGAGTGAATAAAAGTGGGAAAGCTGCCTGAGAACAAAACCTGTTAGAACATGAACTGGAGAGGGCTCAAAGGTCATCAACCAGGATTCCGTGGATGAGCGGGGAGAGGTCAAACAACAGAGACCTCCGGGAGCAGAGGCAGGGATCCCCTACACGTACCGTTTGACCACCTGTTATCACATGACTGAACCATCTCCATGACAACTCATTTCATGGAGATGGTTCAGTCATGTGATAACAGGTGGTCAAAGACAACTCATTTCATTCATCAACAGATGAAGACCGTAAGATGTGGTTGAAAGCTTAGGGAAAATGAAGTGGACTCTGATTTAGGATGTAGGTTGACGTTATTGTTTCCATGTATGAAGTGCAATTTCACGCTCAAGAAACATATTGAAAAATGATTTTAGAGAATGTCACCTTTTTAGGGGAACCACGCCTATTTGTAAAATGTATACATGCTATTCCTATGTTTTAAGACAGTCCAAAAATATGAGTGAACATGATCAACTCTCTCTCAAATCTAAAAACTAGAGAGCTAAAATTTGTCATCAAGTTCAAAGTGTGGAACTGTTATAGATGGCTCTAAAAGCATTCAGGGAAATGTTCTGAGTATGTTGGTCAAGTTTCTGTTTCACAACTGGCAAAACTACAAAAAATTGGACAATGAATGTTTATTTTCTTTTTTATACCCAAAAAACAAAATAAACATTCATTGTCCAATTTTTTAATACAGAATAAGATTAAAGAACACTTACTTTACAAAAAAAGAAGAAAATACAGGAGAATATATATATATATATATATATATATATATATATATATATATGTAAAAACAAAATCAATGAGAGTTATTAGGGAAAAAGGTTCCATATTTCTCCAATATGGTTTTTCCTTCTTTTTTATTGTTTAGTAAACTAGTAAACTTTGATTTGAAGAGAAATGGTAAACACTTAAGGAGAGAATTAGAGAATGTCTGTTTATGACTGAAAAATGTGGCATACATTTTGGCAATAATAAATTTAATCAAATTGCCATCATCGGGTGGAGACTTGATACTTGGTAGCATTTTTTTTTTGCCTCTCAATGGCTCTTAACATGGAGACGGCTGAATCCGCAGCTAGCAGATAACGGTGGTAACAGTGCAAACAACGGCTAAAATGCTGTCAGGGCTAACAGTGAGGGGGGACCCGAGGGTGGATGCTATGCTTCTGCGATGACACTGTCGTGCACTGAAAACACAGCTGGCCCGGATATGTCAACAGAGTAAGGAGAAGCTCTGATAACAACACATACAGAGGGAACAGACTTCATTCTCTGTTCAGTTAGGCATTACTCCACTATAAGTTTTAATATGAATTAATGTTCTGAATATTGTATTTAGCACCTTTACCTCTCTGGTCACTGGCTTTAAAACAGAGTAGCACATTTTACAACTATTATTCCAAGGCCATGAAAATTACATATTGTAATTCTTAAATTAGGTTGTGTTCCCCTTTAAAGTTTGATCTAGTCTTGCACAATCAACATGTATGGTATTAGCTAGCTAAACATCTTATGCTATTGGTGTCATCTTGCTAATGATTACCATTACTTCAAGCTGCAGAACAACCTGTAGCTCATGGTAAAGGTTGTTGGACAGGATTGGACAGTAGCTGTGGTGGTAGAGTTGCAGCAGTAGCAGCTCACTGTCTAAAACCACTTTCATGGTGTTCTGAGTCTCATTACGATCTTTATGGCAAGGTTTGCCATTGCTGTAGATGAAAAGCTGTAGTTCAAAGAAATCCATTTGTTAGAACACACTAACAAAAAAAAGTTAATAGTTAAGAGGCCTAGTTAATTTACCACTACAATAAACCATAAACTCCAAATGTGTCACCCTTGTTTTCCTGTTCATATGTTGACAACTTCACATCCTTCTAACCTTCTCAACTTATTGGTTTTGCAGCAATAGTGTCTGCTTCAAATACACCTCTTTTAATCAAATGTGAAGTTATCAATTTTCTACTTGGGGTCTTTATGCTAAGAAATAAGGTTTTAAATGTGCCAAGTGTACCTTGAAAGCGTTGTAAACTACCCATCCTCCTGGCTAATCATCCAGAACACTGAATGCTTTACAGTCTGTTTGAAGGCTGTGATTCACACTGACAGAAGACAACAGGTAAACAAATAGTCTGATGCTCTCTCTTGGTCACTGCAGTCTGATCTAATATCCGTCAAACAATACAAATTTACATAAAGCAAGTGAAATTCAATGTTAACATCCATCAATTCTAAACATTTCTGCGTGAGTAAGAAACATCTTTATCACCCTAGTTAGTCCATTGCAATGGTGCTACCTGCTAGAAGGTGTGTGTAACCCCGGCTGTAACTAGTTACTAACTCTGTTATTTTTGCTGCTTGTAGGCTACTCTTACTCCCTGCCGCTAACAAAGCTCTGCTAATTTGGCAATGAACATTTAATTTCCCAATAATTATTCACAATGAAAGTCTCCAGTTTTATTATGAAGCAGCAAAATCAGGAAATGTTGGGTTTTCATCAGCAGTAACTTACACTACTTCTATACCGCTGAAAGCGAAACAGTAGATGTCTGAAAGTACAAACAGGGATGCTGAAGAGAAAATAAATTTCAGAGAAGCAATCCCCACAATCCATAATAAATAATCCATGGAAAAATATTGTCTCATTTTCGAAAAAAAAAAAAAGTAATTTTAGAGAGAAGCTGACAGAAGGGTCTAAAATAAGTGTTTGAAGGATATATCCAGATGTCAAACTGAATCATCAGTGAACGCTGGTTAAACACATAACGATAGAAACTAAAGTGTTAAAGTGAACCCCCACATCACCTGGTGATCGAGAACAAAACTGACGAGGTCTTTCTTCAATGTTACAATCTTTAAGAAGCAAAAGCAGCAAGTGCAGACATTCAGTATAGCTTCAGTAGCTAGCATAGCATAGAAGTGCTAATGCTAATTTATGATGCTCTATCATACTCTGCTAATGTTTTAGAAATGTATATCTCCTTCCAACCTCTCCGAGTAACGAGTACACAACGTTTAACCACGACGAGCTCCAAACCCACAAAACCAGCCTGAAAATGAAGATAATCTGAAACAATTTCAGTCTATGGAGCACAGCCAGAGAGTTGTCGGAACCTGGTCAGCGCTGGCCAATGCTACACTATGATTGGACAGTCTACAGTTGAGGGTGGGTCTTAACGAAGAGTCAACTTAATGTGGACTAATCACATCTCACAAGCTACTCTCATTCACAGTTCGTACATATACCTACAAAAATGTTTTCATTGAAATTAGTATGTGACCCACATAGTCATGAGTCAGAAGGTGCATGGCTGTCTCTGAGGAAGTCAGATGACGTAGTATAAAGAGAGACAAAGTCCGCACAGGGAGAAGGTTGGGAGGTGGAAAGATGCATGGGTCAAGCAAACACAGATATTCACCCAGGAGGCCACCGTGGCTTTCACTTACTTTCCACTTCGTTTAGCTTAATAAATTGGAAGTATAATGCAAGATATGTGATAAACTATAAACAAAATCCTATGTGTCTGTTGAGTGACTGTTTCAAAAGGCGGAGCCTCTCATGATGCAATCCAAATAAAAACACATTCTCTTTCCTCTTGAGACTTTTTAGCTGTCAATGAAATGTATCCCAAGGGCCACAGTACAGTAATTACAAACTTGTGTGCATCCCTAAAATATACACACACACACACACACACACACACACACACACACACACACACACCGTTTATGACAGCTGCCATCAGCCCCCTCTGCTACCAATCCTTTTATCTGACAACAGCATCATGCATGGCCAGGGGGAGAGCTACACTCACAAGCACATACACATTCTCCAGTGCAAACACGTCCATCTCCCCATCCCTCCAACTCCGCACACCTCTACTGTTTGATCTCTCCCATCCATTCCCCTGTTTAATCCATGTTTCTCCCCCGGCCTCCACTAAATGAAATGCAAATAGCTCGACATAACCTCGGGCATCATTTATCTAAATTAGAGCGACGAGTGTGGATCCCCATGGGGCACCCATATGCTAGCGCAGTTAGCGTCATTAGCTTCATTAGCCCATGTCAGACCATTAATTACACATCAAGCCTATCAGTTAGCTGGGGCTTGGGGTTCTCATTCACTCTGGACTTCAGTGGGCAGGAAGGAAAGAGAGACAACCCTTTATCACTGGGAGAGCTGGAAATATACTGTGTCTCAGCATCTTTTGGCCCTACACTTTAAACCAGGGGTATTCGATTAAAAATTCCAAAAGGTCCAGATTGAGAAAATCTCCTCGTGCAAAGGTCCGGAACATTACAATAATATCTAACTTGCGCTATTTAGTGCCATATATATATGTATATTCAAGAAGCCTAGTAGTATTAACAACGTCTCTGTGTCGTAACAATGTCAAATCAAATAAAGAAAGTACACATCAATTATATTTCAACAATTATTATTCTCAGTTTTCAAATATAACTGGATGGATTATAAATAATACATAGAAATACATAAACAAATGTTCTCATTTCAAGTAAAATAAGGGCTGGATTAAAGAATAACTGACATAACAGAAAGCTTTTGAAAAATGTGCATCTTAAAATAAAGTACTTAATATTAGAAAAATGTATTTTACTGAATTGCCCTGCAGCTTTAAATTCAGTTCATTCAGGTGTGAAGTGATGTCAACCAAAAAAGCCACAATATTATTGTGAGGATTTATGTCTACCCTGGTGTGTCCATCTGTTTTCCCCGGTCACCTCTCTTCATGTGGGCTGTCGTTCCCCTGTCTGTTTGTTATTGTTTTGCCACGTGCTTGTGTTTTGTTCTGTGTCCCTCAGTAGTGTCCTCCTCAAAGTCCCGCCCACTGCCGCGCCTCTCTCCGTAGGCACAGCTGTGCCTCATCTCTGTGATCATCTCCAGCCAACATAAATACTCCGGTCATTCTCGTCCCAGCTGTCAGTCCGTCCGTTATCCTACCTGGTATTCCGTCCCGTAAGTCTGATCGGTTCACTCTGTGAAGTTCTGGTGCTAACTCCCCGTTTTTGTCTGCAACTTACCTGCCGTCCAGTGTCGAGCCTTGTGTTTCACCTGGTCGAAGAGAACTCCAGTTCGTTCCACGGAGATCAGCTGTTGAGTCTTGCCTAATCCTGTGTCGAGCTTCGGGTGTCACACAGTCGATCCTGCCTGCCTGCCAGCAAGCCACGTATGCGGCATAGCCACTTTCCGGTTCAGACCAAAGCGGAGCGAGCGGACGCGCCTCCGCTTTCACGTGACTGTATACTGACATTTTTTTCTGTCACTCAGGGCGGGAGCGGCATTCTCTCACTCTGGGATTCGGAGGTGAGAGAGAGGATTCGTCAGCCCATAACCACTTCCGGTCGCTGGTCTCCAGTTCCACCTCGTCACCGCAGCCCAGGCCACCAGCACTCACCCGCTCTGGCCTCTCCTGAGGAGGAGGATCAGGATCGGGATGAACCCATGCAGTTGGGACGGTTCCACCTGTCTCAGGGAGAGAGGGAGCGACGAATCCGTTCCGGAGTCTGCCTCTACTGCGGCGAGCTGGGGCACCGTATCCCTGTCTGTCCGGTTCGACCAAAAGAGAGGGCTTGCCAGTAAGAGTGGGAATACCGGCGAGCGACACCACCCGATCCCCCTGTCCCAAGCCCCGTCTCACACTTCCAGCTACGTTATGCCGGTCCTCTTACCGGTCTTGGCACTCATTGACTCCGGATCGGAACAGAGCATTTTGGACTCCTCCTTGGCCTTCACTCATGGGATCCCCTTGGAGGAGTTGGAATGCCCCCTTCGGGCAAACACTCTGGATGGAAGTCCCTTGACCAATATCACTAACCGGACTCGCCCTATTCCCCTGCTCGTGTCAGGAAACCACCGACACAAGATCCGTTTATACATCTTCCCTATGCCCCAGACACCTCTGGTTCTGGGCCACCCCTGGCTCCGGGTTCACAACCCACAGATCGACTGGGCAAGAAACAGGATCATCGGTTGGAGCCCTACTTGTCTCTCAAGGTGTCTCAAGTCCGCCATTCCCCGGCAGACCTCTTCTTTCAGCACCCCGACTACCAGAACCGATCTCACCTCGGTCCTCTTGGAATATGCAGATCTTAGCGAGGCATTCAGCAAGGAACGAGCCCTATCCCTGCCTCCCCACCGACCCTACTATTGCGCCATCAAACTATTCCCTGGGGCCACCCTGCCCTCCAGTCTACTATACAACCTTTCCCGACTGGAACGTGAGGCAATGGAGACCTATATCACTGACTCCCTCGCATCACTGAGTCCGTCTGTTACCCTACCTGGTATTCCGTCCCGTTAGTATGATTGGTTCACTCTGTGAAGTTCCAGTGCCAACTCCTCGTTTTTGTCTGGACGGCAGATAAGTTGCAGTGTCAAGCCTCGGGTTTCACCTGGTCGAAGAAGAACTCCAGTTCGTTCCACGGAGATCAGCTGTAGAGTCTTGCCTAATCCTGTGTCGAGCCTCGGGTGTCACACAGTCGATCCTGCCATCCTGCCTGCCTGCCTGCCTGCCTGCCTGCCAGCAAGCCACGTACGCGGCATAGCCACTTTCCAGCTCAGACCAAAGCGAAGCCTCCGCTTTCACGTGACTGTATCCTGCTGGTATTTCTGTCACTCAGAGTGGGAGCGGCACTCTCTCGCTCTGGGATTTGGAGGTGAGAGAGAGGAGGTACAATTCGCCACTATAGGCGCCTGGCCGCCTCAGAACGTTCTCTTTAATTTGTTTCCTGTTTTTTACCTGCCTGAGATAATTAAAACACCCTGTTTTGAGAAAGAACTCTGCTGTCCTGTGTCTGCATTTAGGTCTGTGTACACACCACATCATAACAATTATATTTTTCTCATCTTCTAACAAGAGCAATTTGTGTGCAGGGACTTTATCTGTGGTTATTAAAACCACTTGTATCAGCTCTATTCCTTTCTGTTAACATGATTGTTTAGAAGTGAATGAATGTTAGGATTCTGATCATATTGGGTTTATTTTTCTGTGCCTTCATTTCAGATGTGAGTGGGTACATTGCTCAAAAGAGTTGTGCTTTGTCTCGTAGTGGGGCTTCATATTACCGCTTTTAATAATCATCACGGTCTCTAAACATATGAGACACACTGGTTTTAAACTGCCCGTGGGAAGAATTCATCGATAAGAGTCTGTTCATTATTGGTTAAAGACTCTGGTCTCTCTGAACACTTTTCTCTCTTTGGACAAGGTCATGTGAAATAGTTCTCCTGCTCTTCGTTCTCTTTCCTCATCTCTCCCCTGTTGTGTGTACATCACACTCGAGTCAGGAAACTTGTCAGAATACCCATATTTGATTGGCTGAGCTGCACCACGTGATGTGATTTATAACGCATTGGTCGGTGTGTTTCCTGTACCACTGAACAAGTGCCGTAAAGGCTGAAAAAGCTGCGGCGGTGAAAAATAGAAGTGGTCTGTCAAAATAAAATCGGTTTTAGGTCCTGGGTCCAGATACGGACCGCGGCCTGCCTATTAGTGACCCCTGCTTTAAACTATGATGCTTTACCTGTGGTGGGCCATCAGGGCCAGCAAAGCCTTCTCTGTTGGTCTAGACAGAATCACAAAGTTATAGCTGTTTTATAATTTAATAATTTTTCATAAATACACTACATGTATTCTAATTATTTTTCCCATTTGCTTTTCTCATTGCACAGCTACTGTTTTCCTCAGTTGCTCTGCTTCCAACGCTGCAGCACTGCTTGAAGTAGAGCTTTTATCCAATCAAATTTCGCCCCTAATTCTCTAGGTAAGAGGAGAAGCCCGAGGCCTGCAGGAAAACTTAGCAGTTCAAGTAAATGGGGACGATATTGTTGATTGTCATAGTCTTCAACCAATCGGATATTTAGTTTGACATGTTGGGCATATTCTTTGATGTGCCAGAGTATTCTAGGTAGCCTACAAGTACTTCAGCATTAATGTGCAGCTCAGCATTAACGTGTGCCGTGATTGGTCAGTGGGCTAGCGTGGCTGTTGTGAAACTGAAGCTAGCTAGCAGAACTTATTAATAGTAATAAGAGTTCAAGTTGAAAGATATTTAAGAAGTTATGACATTGACATGACATTTTTAGCATTTGCTTGGTGTAGCTGTTTTTTTAACACTCAATGGCTTAAGGAGGAGGAGAAATGGATTTGGGAGTTACTCGCAACTTCTTTCTGGAGAAGGACATTTAAAGAAAATTGGACATCATAAGAAAGGGTCAGCCAACCCCACAGCTAGCAGCCCTGACCCAGCCAGGAAAAGGATTCGTACGAACGGTATTCCTGGCTAACAGCGTCAAAGAAGCACTGCACATTTTATGACTAAGAATGCGTTTTATTTGTGACTGAGCATCTTGGTGTTTGGAGCTAAATTGGATTTGCTAACCTGAGTTGGCTAACCAAGGCAACAACAAGACACCATAGCACGGCAGGACACTTACAAGCTACAGTGCTTTTGAAAACTTTTGCTGAGACCCAAGTGGATCTACAACTCAACAAACACGTTCACAGGAGGACCTCTTACTGGAACTGAACCGCACAGATATACTGTACCACCGCAGTATCAAACTCTTTGTAATCAAAGAAAGGAGGATATACTTTGTCTTTAAATAGTGAACAGCAGCTTTGGTAAGTGAACTGCTATTGTGTTTTCACATCTGCAGTAGCGTTACTACTGTGTTCATTTGTCTATCGTGTCGTTTTTATGATATGGTTAATATTGTTCCCTCTGATGTGACTAATATTTGAATGGTCCGTGCTCTTGTGTGGAGGAATGCATGTTTTAGCTCCACAGTTTTGCTGGATTGATTCGTCATACTTTGTCATAAATATATGTGACTGGTTCTTGTGAGTTTGTTCTTGACATTGTGTTAATTACATTGATTTTGACTATGAGGAAGCATCCCGTCATGCACGTATTCATGTATCTGCACACTGCAGTTAGTGTATTTGTAGGTGTTGAGCTTCATTTTACACAAAACAAATAACCTGTAGGGATTAGGGTTGATTCTGTTTGGGCTATTGTTTTCTTTAACAAAGCAAGAATTATGATCTGGAGAAATGAGGATTGTGTGGTGATTGCTTTAGCCCTGTTTCTCCGCTGCGGGGAGAGTTTTCAGCGTGTGTGCTGCTGTTGGTTTTCCTGCTAAGCTAGTTTAGTATAGCGCGCCTCCCAGAACACACAAGCCTCACCAGGTTACAATGTTGTTCCTCTGTGGTCAGACAGCTGTCTGTTACGTCATGTAGGTTGCCAGGTTGAGCGCAGTGGCTCCACCAAGAGAAAATTATATTTCCCACAATTTAAGCTTCTGCATTTTCCAAATGCACTAACATTATTCAAACGTATTGTTCAGTTCGTAAGCCTCGTACTGAATGGTTTTATACAAATACGTGTATTGTTACACCCCTAGAAACAAATAATAACCTGTAGTTGTGGTGTCACAATGAAGTTATTAGGAGGTGGTTCAACTGTAGTCGGACAGCACTGAAGGGCCAGGTATAAAACACACGGCCCGCCACTGCGCTCTACGTACCCGTCCAGTAGTAGTAGTAGTAGTTTTGCACATGTCAGTTTCTGCTCGTTAAATGCATTTACTGACTTTTCATAATACATTTCTGTGAGCACAGGAAACAACTTTGGTTTAGTTTTTGGAAACAAAGTATGTTTATTATGTAGTTAAGTACAATATACGTATATGTGACGTTAAAAGAATAATGTGTGCATGGTCAATGTATTACAGTTGACTGTGTTCGGCACGCCCCCAGTTTGGAGACACAGACAGGATTAACAGCAAAAGCAATAAACTGATAACATTAGCCACCATAAAACAGTTGTCATACCAAACCAAGTAAAGCAGTAAAGTGTGTTCAATTAATGATAATTAGTTATGAATTAAAATTTCAAAGTTCTTACAATCAAGAGTTGTAAAGAAGGGTGCCTGGCATTTTGAACACTAACTGTAGAAGAACCAAAATATCATGCACATTGTCAATCACTCAAGTACTCATTTTGTAAAAATAAGTAGTGAGAAGTGATCAGGTAAAATTAATGCTCAACAAACAGCAGCGGTACCATTTATATGTAAATGTAAAAAGCCTGAGCTTTCAAAATTAAAATATTTTTCTTTCCCAAAAACCTTAATTTCTTCTTTATTCTGGCCAACAGGTAGAATGACTGAGCGTTAGGAGCAAGCTGTATGGCAGACAGGCCCTTTTTATGGAGGACATTTTGACATGTCTCAGTGGGAGAAGCCCAGGTGAAAATAATAAAGTTAATAATGGCTGGATTCCATGTCGCTGCATCAGTGCCAGGGTCCTGGTATTGTTCATGATGGCTCACTGTCACACTTTCATGGCTTAGTTGGACACTTAAATGAGACAGAGCAATGATTCATCTTATTAGTAACATCTGTGCTTTCCCTGTTGTGAAGGCCAATTGGCTTATGATGTAGCTTCAAATCTTTGCAGCATGTTTTTCTGAATGGCTGGCTGGTAATGTAGTTAACAGATGAATATTCTCGAACGACCAGCTCACTGCATGACTATTTAGCTGCGTGTGATACTGAAGTTCTTTGCCCTGAGGTGAGCCTTTTAGACAGCACTTAGGGCGCTTTCAAGCTGACAACAGCCCTCTGGCAAAACAACACAAGGGTCTGCATCAGTGTTGGCATGTTGCTACAGGGTACTGATGAGAGCATAAAACATGAACCAGGAAGTCCAATTTAAAGGCAGACGCAGAGACACCACATTGGGGCTTGATAACCCTGTGAGTCAGGTTTGAACAACTCTGGAAAGTATGGAGCAGTTCAAATTATGTCTTGGTGTTTGTGAGGTAAACAACAAAATGTGTGCAAGTTACATGCAACAAGGACAAGCACTGAGCTGTAGTGGCCGCACTTGGTATTGTGACTTCAGTTAGTTTGTAACTTCAAAAGACTAGCAAGGACCTCACCATCAAATAGATTGGGATGTGAGGCCTGAACTTCATGTAGATTGTCAGCTTAGCCAAATGCGAAGTGGCACGGTCGAGGAGTGATGCTTCTCCTGAAATTCTGCTTGGTAACTCAGATTCTCTAGCAAGGACCACATTATCAAATAGAAGTGTTTTACAGATGGAAAATATGATTGAGAAGCAAGGCTTGAATTTTATCTAGATCTTCTGCTTAGCCGAATGCGTTTTGGGGAGCTCTGCCCAGGTGGAAAAAAAAATATATAAAAAGTATACAAAAGTCACGCTTTCACCTATTTTCAAAATTTAACTTTTAATACACTTTAAAATAATTGTACTGTAGTATACTTTCAAGAAATATTATATATATATATATATATATATATATATATATAAATATACTTTAACTGAAAGTTCTGTGTAATTACTTAAATGTACTTCTTTGAACTTTGTTTTTAAACATATTTTTTTGTATATTTCAAAATGTATGCTCTAAATTATCATTGAAACAATGTATTTAAAGCACATTTTATAAATACAGATTTTAAATATACCTAATTTGTTGTATATTTTAAGTAATATTTGAGTGTAATTAGTAAGTAAACGTATTCATGCTATTATTTAAATATATTAATTGTACTATTCTTTTGGAATGTGTTAAAATGTATTACTGTGAAAATGCACCGATTGCACATTTTAAAAATATATATTTTGATATCTTGCCGTATTAGTACATCTTATTCATGCTTATATTTCAGTACATTTTGTGTATATTTCTTGAGGAAAATGTTAATTATTATTGATTATGTGTATTAGAAGAATGATGCACCGAAAGCCCCTTTATAACCTTTCCAATTGTTTATACAATTTTGATAATTTAAAGTACACAAATAGCTACACTCATAAAAACGATTATTAGCCCTCATAAACAGTCTTTTTTTTTTTGTTGACTTGGCATTTTGATCAGATTCTGACCGGCCGAGCAGGACCAAGTTATAAGGTAAGTCCAATCATTTGCCATCTTAAGTAACATGTTATTTTAGAAGTATTTGTTTTACGAAGACGGATATGGTTCTTTTGGTAATTATATTTGAGAGGTTGGTGAATTTAGGTTAGCACATATACGAGAATGCTGAATGGCCTGCTATGTGATTTAGCACGAGCTAGTGGCTTTGGCGCCGGTTAGTATAGTTGCGCTGATTGTGAAATATGTCTGGCTTTGTCGCGACGTTGCTTCCAAAGCAGAGGACTTTCGGTAGAGAACACTCTGCTCACCAAGCTGCTGCCGCTCAGGCTGCGTGCGTCAATAGCTAAGTTCCACCACGTGGCTAGTGACATCATGGTTCGCTAGCACTTGCTATCTAGCTCAGCACTAGCTAGAAACACAGCGTGAAAGGTAACAACACTGGTTGTAGTGCACTGCGGGGCTTGTCGCAACCCGCGCCTGATACTAGGCTTCGTTTCACAATGCCCCGAGGCGGAACGCCCTTCTGCTACTAATGGTTATCTAGGCTACCGCCGGTTATGCTAATGCCGCTCAGGCTGCGTCATTTGCTAACACAGGCTACCTACATCTTAACCGGCTGGCACCTGCTGCTCGAGCTCGGCACTAGCTAAACTGCAGAGAGGTTTACACAGTTGGTTGACATTACAGTATAACTGGCTCGTTATACTGCGGTGGCCTGAAAATATAAATAAAATAAATCCGATTTATTGCCAATTAATGTTAGGGTTTCATATGCAGAGAATGTGATTTGGTGTATTGACAACACATGACAAAGAAATATGGAATAATATACAATAAAATATGTACAATGCAAGATCAGATAGACACACCTCTGCAGCTGGTTATTTGTCATTCTGGTTGAAAACTAACGTTGTAATATTTTCCATTACTTTCAGGTACAACACTACGGGGCCGAATTAACAAAGTAGCTCACAGCTTGTATAGGTAACCTCTCAATTTAGGTGAGTAACATATGATGGCAGTGATAAGTTCTATATTAACTAAGCCATAGTTTTCTGCAGAAATGTTGGCTCTATCTTGACCTTGTTATTTTTTTTTTTTCAGTTTTAGGTAGAATATGTGAATGAGTGTATGGGAATGTAAGGTGTGTGGAAAATCAGTAGAAAGTAGGTATGAATTGCTTAAACATTGCAAGCTAAAACAATACAAAATTTCTTTCACTGTTTCTTTCAGGCAAATGCAGAATTCATGCGTGTAACCACTTTGCCGCTTCAAGCCACGTTCCTGGCACAGCTTGACAAATACACAGCCAACATAATAATGGTCGTCAGCAATAGAGGAGCTGCTGGAAGGAAGATCCGGCTCGTCGTATTCATATGTCAATAACGTCTATCAATTCCGAATAGGTAGGTAGAGATCTTCCAACTGTATATTAATGTGTTCCATTGATTCTCTTATATACAGCGCTCCTTGGCTGGCAGCACAGTGACAGTTTCAAAGAGGGCCTTCCTTCGGCTTAATCGATCATGCATGACCCTTTTTTGCCAGGAGCTGGCTGCCCTGATGTTCACAAAGAGGTCCTTGCACTGTCCACCCTGACTGGGAAGTCTGGGAAAGTGGGACCTCCTAAAAGACAACTGGACATTGCCAAAGTGCAGGCCAAAAAAGGTAGGTAATCGTCTTGAGTCGTATGTAGACAATTTAAGGCTTCTGTGACTTATAAAGCAGCAGGATCACGTTTGTGGTAAACACACCACTAGTGATGAAATATGTTTGACCTGCACTGGTAGGAATATTGGTATCATATTGCTATAGTTCCTCAATGTTAATCTTGATTTACTGTTCAAAAAATAATATTGGTTCAACAGAATTTCCTGTGTAGTCAAAACAGAAAAAAATGTTGTATAAATATGCTGTGTGACATCATCTCTCGTCTCTTCTCTTAACAGATGCTGTTATTCAAGAGTTTCCGCAGACGAGTGCCTCGGAAGTGCGAGCGGCCATCAGACGGAAGTGTAACAACGAGCAGTTCAATCAAAAGAAAGGAACATAATGTGGAGCATGTTTGTGTTTCTATTTAGTGAGCGACAGTCTGCAGCGGTGCAATTTTTCTGATGGTTCAGTGTTGTTTTAATATGAAACATGGTCATTTTGTTTTGTTTAGTAATACATGTACCATGTAAACTTAAATCAGAAAATGTTTTGCTCTGTTCGAAAATGCACTATATTACAATTATTTGAAAGTGTGTTGAAAGTTTTAATTTGCAAATTGTTAGATGTACGATGTTAGTTAATTGTACATATATATATATATATATATATATAATAGTACAATTTTTGGCAGTGTATTTGCAATGTGCTATTATAAATATAATATATTAAGAATATATTTGAAATTCAATAAAGTGTTTTTGATAACTATCTGGGAAGTTCATTCAGCATTTAGGATACTGGTAATACATTTGTAATGTATTATATAATAGTATGTAGTGTACAAAGTAATATAGCATAGTAAGAAAAAGTGTGCTTTCTTAGTATTTGGAATAAGCCAAAAGTATAACTTTTGGTATACTATTACCACAATATAAATATATTAATATTTTAATGTTTACATATTTGTAAAAGACTCATAACATATTTTAAATATACTTAAAACACAAATTTTAAGTTAGCTATTGGCACGTATATTAGTACATACACAGTCATATACTTAAATTGTACTAAGTATACATACAGAAGTTGTTCCAATTTAGCACAAAAAAATTACTAAATACACTTCAAATTGTGCATAACTACTATTTAATCACAACTAAAATATATTAAGTACAAAATAGGTTGTTCCAAATTAGCACTCTTTAAGTATACTGATGATTAGTAGGGCTTCAAGTATACTCGAGTATACTCAAGTATTCTAAGTTAAATATACTTAGCATATTTATTTTTCACCTGGGTGATAAGGAATCCCCCGTAACAATCAGGCTTGACGAACACCTAATACCCCAGATTACTTAAAACTAGATTGAACGGATTTCAGATCTGAGCGAATATAGTGGAGGTAACCATTTGTACAAACTGTACGATGAGGGGATAAGTGGTGGTATGAGGCAGAGAACTCGGAACATCTGAGGCAACAGAAGTATGGAGGACTAAAAGTGCCAAAATGAAATAAATAAATACACCATTAAATAATTACTTAAATGTGTCATTAAATAATTAAAATACCAATTATTTCAATATTTATATTTACAATTCACGATTTACATTTACATTTCACGATTTACATTTACATTTCATGGTCCTTTGTTGCAGTGCTTCATGAATTGTCAAACTGTCAAACTCGCCCATCAAAGTTGGTAGGCGGATGCTAACGCCTGATTGGTTACCCTGCGCATCAAGTCAAGACAAATCAATTCCAGATAATGGATCGATGCAGAGCTACTTCCAATACACTGGGTGGCGCTGTTCGCCTCTACGTTGGTTTAGATAACTATTAAACTAAACTTTACCGCCAAGTTGGTCCTGCTAACCTCAAACGTTGAGACCGCCAGGACAAAATGTCTAAAAGTTGCCCGGAGCTGCTGCGAGAAGCAGCTAATTTAATAGAAGAAGCTCTGAGCAAAACTCCTCCGGCTCCGGCGGCTCAGTCGCAGCAGAACCCTGCCGCTTCATCGCGTACACCTGTCCAAGGTAAGCTAAGTAATTTCATGTTAGCCGGGTGTGCTACTCATCACAGCAAGGGCTAGCTCGATTCGTGGCAGCGTCAGCTAGTAGTGGCACTTCCCGGTGAGGCTGCCAGGCAACTGTTGCTGTTATCGACATTTGTTTTTATTTTTTATTTCATAAAACAGTCGTCAGTGTTGTATTTGACGCGCTGGAAGTAGCATTTCCATTACGTGATTTCTGCATTCATCTGCGAGGTTTTCTTAATTAATCTCTCAACCGCTGCCGGTGTCTGAGGCAGCGGCCACTGACCTGCCGCGGCAGCTGCCGGTGCCCTTTCTCACTAATGAATGACTCGGGACAAAGGTGTGGGTTAAATTAGATCTAATCGAAAATGTTTTTGGAGGCGGTAGGCTCATTATGCTTCGTGTGTAATACGTTCATTGTTAATGGTGGAGTATAAAACTAGCCAGCTTGAGGTGCTGGTTTGAGCATCCCAAGATAGAAGTTGAGGCATTGAGCTGTGACGTTTATCTGTATCTTTGTTGCAGCCGAGGTTGCAAGGCTCTTTGCGCCGTATAACGGTGGATCCAGAAGGAATATGATGAGAAGACCAGCTCAAGTCCAAATTAGCCGAAGAAGCTACACACACACTGTCTGTTGTTTTGCTGACCACAAGGCGAATGTAGTCCCAAGCGTATTGGTTAGAGCGGACCTTCTTTCTTCAGGACTTGGAGAGCAAAAAGTGACATTTTCAGGTCAGTGCTAAACTAGGCATTTACCAAAACCCAAAAAAGTTTGTACTGCCTGTGGCTCGTTGAAATTATTTGCAGTTCTACTCGGCATTTCTTTTTATAGTCATAAATATTGTTAAATGTATATAAATGTTCATATTTGACTCAAACTTAATTGCTTTTCATAGTGTGAATAATATGCCTAGTTATCACAGGCTTATTTGCTTAGTTTTAGGTGAGTCAATATGAGTTATGATTTATTTTTATTTTTTTCTCCAGGGAATGACAATGATCCCATGGTCATACAAATAAATTGATGGAAGTGTTTCCAAAGCTCCAAGAAGGGGGAGGCTTCGAATTTTTTAAAATTGTTGGATCTACACGCAGTTGACATCTGGCATTGATTCAGTGTCCCAGCACTGGATACACAATTGGCCATCTGAAGGATCCATCGACGATGATTGGACAAGCTGCAATTTACATAAGGCCACTTCAGCAGGATCTACCCTTAGCTTGTGTAGGACTACATAAATTTACCTAGTACCTAGTTTAACACTTGTGCTCCCTTCAAATAAAAAGAACAGGTAATACCTTTGGTGCAAAAACAGTTTTTTTCTAAAAAGTGTTGTAAAAATATATTTTTCACTTTCACTGCATTAAATCTTTTGACCAACTTTAGTCCTAATCATAACTATCAAATGTACATGTATTTCTTAAATCATTTTAACCCTTTAATGCCTGATGATAAAAACACAAAATGATATTTTCTATACAGTAAGTGCACACTGGAATTTTTTAGGGGGGATTATTACACCCTTGGATATGTCATTAATGGACAACAACATTGATTTTTAATGCATTATTATTTTTTGAGCAGTGTCAGTTTATTAAAAAATAAGCCATTTTGGGAATATGAACTCATATTTTAAATGATAAAAACACAAAAGATGAATCATCATGAATATCATGAGTTCTATTGCCAAGCAATAGTCAGAAATGCTACAGAAAAAGGCCTCAATAAAACAGTATGGAATGGAGCACTGGAATTTTAAAATTTGATAAAAAACTGAAAACCTTTGAAAGTTTTGTCTCACTACAATTAACACAGGCAAAATTATCGATTTTCTTTTTTTTTTTTTTTTTTTTTTTTAATTGAAAAGTACATAAAATGTACCAAGGGGAGCACAAGGGTTAATACATAATCAAAACAAAGCTTACTGGTGACTTTTAATCATTAATTAAAAGCCATTTTTTTGTTGTTAGGAGAGCTCACGTCCTCCCTCTGGTCCAGTCATCCCCTGCATCACTTGTAAGACGGAAGTTCCCTTTTCGGAGATGAGGCTGCACAGAGTGAGCTGCAATGGGTATGTACCTCCTAAAACAATGTAAGGGTAGCATATTCTTTTTTTTTTTTGGAAAATGTCTTTCTTAGAGTGTTGTGCACACAAGTAAGGGAGTATGACCATAATTTTAATTTTGTTAACTTCAAGGACACCGGTGCAGGAATCAGAAAGAGAAGAGGGAGGTCAAAGTGAACAAAATGATACTGAGACAGCTGTAGTCAGTGACAGTCCAGTGAGGCCTGGAGCATCAGCTGAGGGTGCAGTAGTACCAGCAGTGATGGTCAACGAGCAGTTGGATTACAACGAAGCAGACAAAGGCAAACTGTTAATGTATTTAGATTTTGTTCAGAATGCTGTTTTTATGTCAACTCAGCTTTGTGACAGATTCTGAAGATGTTGGGTCTCACGTTTTGTCAGTGACATGGACAGAATTTTCCTCCTTTTCTGTAAACTCAGAGGATATCTGTATCTGCAGGTAACATGCCAACTCACAACATGTTCTCTGAAATAGATAACTTTATTGTTGTTGTTTGTTTAGAATGGAAGCTTATTAAAGAACCAGCTCAAGCTGCCAAAGCTTTCAAAGAGGAGCTACTAAAGGAACATGAAACAGGGAAACCACTTAGAATGAAGATGGATGTGAGGGACTCTGAAGAGGACAGGGAATGAGATCTTCTTTCATTCTACAAACAGCAGCAAGAATGGGCATGTCCACTTCATTGCACTCTTGCTGGTAAGTAATATAAAGTTTGTAAAATAAATGTATCAGTAAAGTTTTGTACCACTCAAGTATCTTATATGGAATTGTTAAATGGGAGAATGGAATCCCTTTCTTGCTTGTTAAATGTTACCTAATCCAGTTACCTGTATTAGTCAGCGACTGTTTTTCCACTGTGTTATCAGTATTTTATTTCAGGTGATGTTGCTGTCGGAGAGGGAGTGATGCGCTACTTCATGACAACAGTGATATCCAAACTCCAGTTTGGATTCAGTCTAGACCTTGGTAAGTCTCTTACTATTTTGAAGGTTAATATGATGCACTTTTAAAAATGTATTTAAGTGGTTAATTGTTGTGACTTTATCCCCTGCTCTCTTGGTACTTTACAGGAGGAATGGGCCGAACACTGCTATTTGAGGGTGAACCTGACCATCTTGTTCCAGCAGCATCAGAGGCACTCATTGAAAGCAACCTCTTCCAGGTTGCAGGAAGGATGTTGACCCACAGCTTTCTGCATGACGGTCCCCATGTCACAGGATTAAGTCCTGCTGTAATTCATGTACTGTTCAATGGGGACCCTGAAATGGCAACTGTTGTTACAGAAGACTGCCCTGATCTGCACATCAGGAGTATCATAAAACTGGTATGTATCATAAAAGAAACTTTGTCTTGCAAAAATTATTGTTTGGGCAAATATAAAAACTTGTATGGTCTCGATTCTAGCTTGAACAAGAAGAACTTACACCGGAACAGAAGGACACAGTTTCAGATCTTTCCATGTCTTGGGATCTTCCGGCAGTCACCAAAACAAATCGGAGATGGCTTCATAACAAACTTCTACTCCATGCAGTGAGTTTCTGCTGGTTAAGTGACAGAATTCATTGCTGTAGTTATTGAAATGATATAGTTATAATTATAAGTGTTGTGAACCCTGGCTTGTTATGTTAGCACTGGCAGAGATGGAAAAGGTCAAATTTTAGTGGTGAAATTCATGCTATGAATACTTAATGATATTTAATCTTTGCCCATAGCCATGTTAAAGTTAAGAAAAAAGATCATAAAAAACAAAATGTAATCCTTTACAAAAAAAAAAAAATCACACTACAGTACATTGAGAGCACCTTAACAACACACGTCTGGTTATGTGAATTTGCTTTTTGATAACCTACTGTGAAAAGCTGATACAGTAAAGAGTTCACCACTGTTAATTTCTTTCATTTACAGTTTTTAAACATTCGAGCAACAGACACCAGTTGCTGAAATTTAGAAAGTGGGATTTCCCCATTCATCCATTAGCTATGTCTTAAGCAGAACGGTGTTGTCAAGTGTGCATGAAGCACCCCATATTCTCAATCACAGGCAAACTGGGACTGTAGACAGGACAACTAGCACTATCTTTAACTTGTTATCCAGGTAGAATGTGATTTGTTGCAAAATGAAGGGAAATCCCGGGAAAACACACATCTAAATAGCGGCATACATTATTTTATGTGTAAATGTCTTGTAAAGGGTTGATATATTCTGTATTAGAATTTGAATGGATTTTATAAAGTACTTTATTGTGCTTTTATGAACATATTCCCTACTGTGCCAACTTTTGTAAAATTTGAGTTGAGGATTTGGGCTGTAATATGGGTCGGGTCTGTCTCTTAGGTCATTGGGAGGACCATGCGCCAAATTAAACAGTTGAGAAAGGGACTGAAAGATGTGAAGGTATGGCCCCTGCTGACATCTAGGTCAGATGTTGTCCCACTTCTTTTCCCCAGAATGGCTGAAATGCAGTTCACACCCCAGGTAAGTCAGTAATTTAGTTATACTTGTGACTTAATTTGATGAGTTGCGTGTATTTTCCATTTACCAAGAATGTGATCTGCATATTCCTTCACCAAAATAAGTTCTCCCTTTAAAATAATTACAATTTTTGTGTTCTTTAAGATGCTCCTTCAAAAAATCACATGGCCAGCTGAGGACAGTGACGATGAAGACTTTGACTTACAGTCCACGTGCCGCATCACTGGCTTTCTAAGGATGTTCATTGAAACAGTTATAAACACCTTATTTGGCTAATGTATTGCTCTCTTTACAAATGCTTCTATGTCTCGTGGATACATTTTTTTTATTTTTTTTTTATTTGATGACTTTTAGCTTCATCAGGTACCCTGGCCCAGCTGCTGACATTCTGGGTTGGCTGGGAGATGCTTCCTCCTGAACTGAGAGTGGAGATTTCTGGGGGAACCCTTCCTACATCCTCCACATGCTTCGAAACACTAAAGCTGCCAGCTCATTTCAAAACCTACATGGACTTTGAAAGAGCACTTGTCTCTGCCATAAATAGTGCACAGACTGGATTTGGACTTGTTTGAGTTTTTTCAGACAGATGTCATTGCATGCACTGTTCAGTAGGTCAGGTCAATTGACACGAGTTCAGTGTCTTTGAACACATTGTGCAGTAGTTGACTTTTGTTTTATTTTACATATTTTTTCCATTTACTGAACCAAACAGTTCTGCACCTTCAATGTAAACAGTACAGCATTCATGTTATTCATTCTGTGGACAATGAGACAGGAAGTTTTTTTAAAAGGAAAGCAAACTTTTTCAGTTTATCCTTGCTTGTTCTAACACGCTAAATAAAAGCATGGGTTGGACATCAGTCTGCTATGATTCTTGATAAAACTTGCACAGTCTCTACATATAATCTAAGTGCATCGGTTACAGAAACTCCTGGAGCTGGCAAAATGGCAACCTCTTCATCTGAGAGCTCACAGGCCAGCTGAACCTTGGGGACTGACACAGTGCCTCCATGAAGACTGTGAGGTCCGTTCCAGTCGATCCCATACTCCTCAGGAACCTGAATGGAGGACAAGCATGATCAATCTTGTACTTAAAACTAGTTTGACATGTCATTACACAAGGTAGTTAAGATTGTTATTTTTGGTCACCAAGTCGTGAGAAATTAAATGTTGCCTATTCAATTCAGTTTTGTAAAATAATACAGTTGTGCATAGTATGCACTGTAGAAACTACAGCACAGAGGTTGATCTTTGAAAGCTCAGGAGACTTTGAAGAGACTATAACCTGTTTCATTTAAAGTAGCACATTTAGCACAATATTTTGTCCCATAATTCCTTTGGGGAAACAGACAGTTAAAGTGTTTAAAGTTGATCATTCTTTAACCTCAGTAGGATCCTCCATAGGTCCTTGCTCTCTGTATCTTCTCCAGAGTTGCTGTGGTGACTGATTCCTTTCAGTCCTCAGACCATGAAAGTTCCAAGCATCTCGGAAGGAGTCGAGGCTTTGCTGAATTAGTGGAAGGAAGATCCGGTGCAGTGCGAAAAGATGGACTTCATTGTCTGGATTCAGTGTTCCCTGATCTTCCAATGAAGTGAAGATCTGATAGAAGAGGTCCAGGGCATGTTCATAAACATCTCTCCACATCCTCTCTATTCTGAGTTTAGGATAAAATTGACAAATTGTTAATTTACGTGACATATGCTGAAGAAGTACATTCAACTGGTATGTTTGTTGTGTGAGCCTAGTTGCCAAACATTTTTATTTACCGCTGATTGTGGACACTTCTGCCTGTGATGTGTGAATTCCTGTCTGTACCTCTGCTTCTGATCATGAATTCTGCCACATCTGCATTCTCTCCCCCTTTATCAGACCGTACCCTTGATGGCAGCCCATACTGCTCAACAGCAGCGATAAAGCTCTGTAAGACCGTATGAGCTCTATTATTGCCAGCCACAGTCAGGTAGACCACTAAACGACTGAATCCATCCACCCCACCATGGACAACAAATCTCCACCTGTCAGCCAATTGTAAACACATGAAAAAGAACAACTTTATTGTAAAACAATTCCAATGAAACATCTAGAAAGATGCATTGTTTATCTGCTAATATCACTGACCTGATGAGCTTATGGTTGCCATCTATATGCCACAAAGAGTTTGGGCCAGGAACAGAATACTGCCGTCGTCTTAATACACGCAGCCTTAGACGTCTCATGTAGACTCCCTCTGCATCGACTCTGCGTAAAGACTCTTGCAGTCTTGAGACTGAGGGGAGGAAAATAAAATGAATAACCACACACTCACTAGCTACTTATTTTGAGGAAATGGTAAAAGACATGTGTGTTAGACAGTAAACTATTACAGAACCACCACAGCCTCAAAAATGTACTGTAGTGTCAGATATTGTCCCTCTATTAATATATAAAAGATCCCACATGCTCAAACTTTACACTGTTGACTTGTATCGTCAGAACACACGACACACACTTTTCTATGATTATATTATACCCTTTACAGTGGGGGTGGGGGCACATCCGGATGCTGAGAACATTACTGTCAGTTATTGTTCCACCTCTATTAAATAGGAGGCTAAAAATCACAGGACATGTCTGTTCTGATGATACAAGTCAGCGGTCCTGAAATGTGTTTATCTTCCATAATATACATTCTGCATCTCAGGGGCGACGTCTTTTCACAAGCGGGCTTCCTTAACCTTTCAAAAGGGCGGAGCTCCGCATTAAAAATAAATGTAAATAATGCCCATATTATTATACTCACTTGGAACACGCACACCTCTTGCATTCAGATGACCACGCATTAGCTTGTAGCCAGTGTTTGGATGTCTTCTGTGAATTTCACTCACAATACGGTCTAACTCCTCATCATTCACAGCTGAATAGAGGTCTGTCTTTCTGCACAAACAAAAACATCAAGTAATGTTACCTTAAACGTAATATCCTTTCTGAGTGGATGAGACCGGCAATTCATAAACTGAAAAATCATGAATTAAGTCCAAATACCTTAAACTGTTTTGTTTCATGCGCCTCCTGATGGTCCTCTTTGACACTCCGAAAATCGCTGCAATTTGGCCAGCGGGTAATCCACAAAGAACTTGATGCTCCAGAACTGCACTCGGTATGTCATACGCCAAACGCCCCGGTTCCCGTGTGTGTTGGGCCTGGTGCACCCTGGTACCAGAGAAGCGGTGGACTACTTCTTCTAAATTTGCAGTCACTCTGTGGTCAATATCTTGGTCGGAAAGTGCGGAAATAACTCCAAGAACTTCAATAAGTTCCTCTGCTTTACTCGCTACATGCTCTGGGTCAGCAGATCCTGCTTCCACATCCTCTGCTAACTCTAAAACTTCTCTCACCAACTCCCTAGAAAGTTCATGAAGATCCTCCATTTTTTCTATCCAGGTCCTCTACTTCAGACCAAAGCAATGGATCAGACTAGATTAGCATTAGCCCCATCCACTGACTGTGATGGGCGAGTTTGACAGTTTGACAATTCATGAAGCACTGCAACACAGGACCATGAAATGTAAATGTAAATCATGAAATGTAAATGTAAATCGTGAAATGTAAATGTAAATATTGAAATAATTGGTATTTTAATTATTTAATGACACATTTAAGTAATTATTTAATGGTGTATTTATTTATTTCATTTTGGCACTTTTAGTCCTCCATACAGAAGAAGGTGGGTGAGTATGTTGTCCCTAAAGTTTGTGCAATGTGAGGATTATTGTTTTCGGAGCAGATGATGTGGGTACATGCTGACAGCGAGTTAGCAGTAAAGATAGCAGCTAGGATTTTGCCTAGAAGACCTTTAAGAGGTGTTTTTAAGAGGTTAGATAGTTATAGTCTTGGGCTACCACATACAAATTTGATGAGAAGCTTATTCTACTAAACTAAATTAGATGGTATGAGTTTTTGATGGCTATCAGAGAATGGACAAAGGTAACGAAAACAGGTCATGGGACGAGATTGAACGACCGGTAGGTTATGATGTACTGATCCCGTTGAGGAAGTAGTGGAAACTCTTCCAAGTTGACCAGTTGAACAAAACGGTTGAAGGAGAAAGGTGATCGACGATGGAGTACTGTTAATTAATGATCGGCAAAGGGACAGGATTTACAAGTTAAACGATAGCATTGAATATGGAGGAATTAATGTTGGATGGGTGTCTGCAAGAAAGCCAAATTCCTGAACTTCCGGATTGAGATATGAGAAAGTGATACTGTGGCTTGGATATGTACTGCGTGGAGAACGTACTGAACATGACGGATCATGCGGGAATTGCATGATGGATGGGGCGTTGTTGATTACACTAATTAAGGCAAGCAGAAGAAGTTTCATACAGAAAAAGTACTTTAAAATATTTTTTCTAGATTTTCAAACTTTGAAACGGGTCAATTTGACCCGCAACATAACAGCAGGTTTAAGTGACAGATGGGTCTCTAGCTGCTAGCTGTCTACTCTGCTGTGTCACCTGGGCCCGCCTATGTACCACGGGCGTAGAGTGTGTCGTCCCTGCGAAGTCACCCACTTTGAGCTTCACAACGGCTCTTCAGAAACCAATAGGTGACCTTATGGAGAGTACGTCCATAAGAAGTTCCAGTCCGTACACTGACCCACTAATCAATTAGTGATATTTAGTTTGTCAAGTGAGGTGATTTAGGGTTACGGTTTGTTTAGCAAAGAACACAGCTTCTTGTACGCAGTCTGACAGAAAGGAATACTTGAAAAGTCTCCTTAGGGAAAAAAAAACTTGTTGGTCTTACAGGCTGACATTGATTGGCTGACAGTATTTTGGTTAGTTGGCTGGCTTGACATCTGTGGGAGCCAAAAGTGAAAACTAAGATGGAAACATAATCCATCCATAAAATCATGTGTATGCAGAAATCATACTCAAATCAATCTGTAATCAAATGATGTCCTGTACTCAGACAGTATAGTCAACACCCATATATCTAAGAAAACACAATTTTCTGTACAAGGTTTCTGTTTTCATTGGTCCATTTTGGCAAGTAGATTTTAAGCACAGCTCTAAAAGGCAAAGTGGCATGCGTAAAATACCTCTCTTTATCCACTATTATACACTCTTGCTTTGAATTCTGTGGCAGTTTAATGTGACAGAAGTGGCTGCACTTAAGTGTGAGAAAAAGCTAATTCACTATGGCAGCCAAGTGTAGTTTGGAAAAAATAGTCTCATAATATCATGAGCAATATAAAGACACCTTTCCTAGTTATATAAAAGATACTCTGATATTGTTACCTGAGAAAGCTTTCCATTCCCTAGACTTGTTATTCCTAATAGTGAGTTTCACATCAACGCTGTAATATATTCTATATTGTGCTTAGATATCCTGCAAGTAACACCCATATTTTTCACACAAAGAGTCATGAGGGAATCAGAGAGACAAATTGGGTTGTTTTGCTTACAAACCCAGTAACTCACACAGGATGAACTTCTACTTTGTTGAAAATTGCACCTTCTCTAAAGCCCTCTGTACACGAAAACACAATTACCTCTAAATATAACCCAGATCATGCTGCTGAACGACTAATTCACATCACTCAATATTGCCTGCCACTGTCACAACACACACACACACACACACACACACACACACACACACACACACACACACACACACACACACACACACACACACACACACACACACACACACAGAGTGTCCCCTTCCCCCTCCCTTGTAAGTTATATTGAGTCACACTGACTGTGTTGACAGTGGCATGCATGTATATACAGGGACTGTCATATAGATCAAATATTTAAAACATATGTAGGTCAAGCACATTAACATTAACAGTTAACATTAACAGTGAGAAGAAGGTTATGATGATGAATGAACTGATTTTTAAAAGAAATAAAAATAAAAAAATCCCAGTGAAACGGAAGTTAGAACATCTGTAGCTTCTGTACTGTGACATTTCACAGTGAAATGGAATATTTAACCGGTGTACGGTTACAAGAGAGAATTTAATCAAATCCTTCGCATTCGATTGGACTGTTAAAGTGTGGGAGGACTTGAGTCTGTTGGCTCCACACATACAGCTCCCTCACCTGTTGTTAGATCAGGAGGACGAGGAAGAGATTAAAAATAAATTTAATTTGATGTTCAACTCGCTCTGTGTCATAGCAGTGCGGACAGTACATGTAGATGAACGGTGCACGGTCTCCCTCCATGCCACCAGCCCCGAGCTCCCTGCTCACCTGCCGGCAAAACTCCGCCGGTTGTTTTCTGTTTTCTGTCATCCGTCATCTTCTCTTCTGCTGTACTGCCTGAGCTGCACTGACATACGTTTAAAATCTGCAAATTTCCATAATCATTACAGTGACAGGCCCAACAGCTGAACAATGAGCTGTAACCAGCTCCAAAGCTCCATGAAAATGAGGGGAGCTGCAGTTTCAAAAGATAATTGGAGTAACCCGTTTAGCATTGTCACATTGTTATTACATGGTCATTTAATTTAAAGTCTTAAGAATATTGATTGCTGCTTTAAACACTAAGTCATTATAATCTGTAGAGTTAGGGATGCAGATTTCCAAATGTAAATTGTCATTCACTGTGGTAAAGTTCAATATAGACAAATTCCCCAGTATGATGGGTTTTTCATGCCTGTCTGAATCTCCACTATCAAATATCTAGTGAATGATAAAGAAAAGAAAATCCTGATCCTGGATCAGAGCAGCTACTGTGGCTGTAGACTAATGCTGCCTTCAAATGTAACTTGTGAGCTTTATGACTTGGAAAATCATGTACACGATATGCTTGGCATTGAAGTAGTTAAGTTGTGAGAGCAACGGTAATAGAATGCAGTAAATGCAAAGGCATAATGACAGTGGAAAAAGTTGAGGCCGTTGGTAATATCTAAATTTTTTAAATTACAAGAAAAAACTTATGTAACTAACTTATCACCCACTGAAAAAACTCAAGGCCATTGCTGAAACATAAAACACCAAACTTGTCACAACTTTCCACAGGTTCTGAATACCACAAGAGGGGGGCGTTCATATGGACTCTTTTCTTGTGAACATGGTGAACAGAACCCCATGGGAAGGCAAAAAAATTTGCCATGTTTTCGTTTTAAAAAACGACCCTGTTGACTATGACTACATTTCAGTCACCTACTGTTGCTAAGGTTTGAGGATATGGTGATTTCATTAGAATGGAGTCCAACAGGGTAATGAACATGAGTTGTCATGCAGACCAATAGTAAACAAGTCCACAGTGAAACCATATATCTCCAATCAGGTAGTTAACACGTGCCAGTAGATCTGACTGTGCAGATGATATTGTGGCTGATCTTAATCTCATTACTCTACAATTTTCTTTCAAAAAGGTGAAGTAATTATATTTAATTCATTCATTCATTCAATTCCTACCATAAGCGCCATAAGCCTAACAGCAATAGTGGGTATAATGGACTTCCCACTAATTGGTTAATAATCCACTGTTGTACGGGTCACATGGGGCACATATCTGCGTTATTAGCAGACTTAACAGCCTTATGAAGTCATTGTCAGATCTGAGATCAGAATCAGATACCCATGATAGATCAATAACAGCAGTGTAACCACACCTCCTTCCTCCCTGCCCTGTCATTGCTCAGAATTCTCTCCTTAATCTCTTCTATGCTGGGGGTCCTTGTAAGGAATTTTCTGGCAAAGTTATGTACTCACTGAGAGTATTCTCAGGCTCTTTGTAAGTGTGGCCGCAGGGCTGGGTGGGAAGGTATCAGCGGGGAGAGCTCATAACATAAAGGGGATGACCAGAGGGATGGTTTTTTTTCATGCTCTTTTCAACTACATTGATCTTTAAACTGTCATGCCTCCATTCCCAATTTTACCTCTTCTGTTTTTTCATCATAAAGTTTCCTGTCAATGTTTTTGTATCTTGTCTTATTTTACACTGTAGACATCAGCGCAGAACTTTGACTGATGCTAGTAGTAATAGGGTAACCGTTCTCGATATCTTCAATCACACACACTCACTCTGACTCAATCACGTCAACTTATCCTTAAACAATGGTTTGTGCAGTGGCGGGCCATGCATTTTAAACCTGGGCCTTCTGTGCTGTCCTACTACAGTTGAACTACCTCCTAATAACCACATTATTATGCCACAGCTACGGGTTATTATTTGTTTTGTGTAACAGCCACATATTCACATAACACTGCAACATTTGACAAGTGAAATAAAATGTTACATGAAGCTCAACATCTACAAAACACGAACTGCAGAGTGCAAATACATGAATCCGTGCATGATGGGACGCTGCGTTAACGGTCAATACATATAGTCAAAATCAATTTAATTAACACAATGACAAGAACAAACTCATAAGAACCAGTCACATATATTTATATGACAACAAAAGCATGACACATCAATCCAGCAAACTTGCATCGGATCCACGCATTCCACCACACAAGAGCACGAGCCATTAAAATATTATTCATAAAAACGACACAATAGACAAATGAACAGTAGTCACGTTACTGCAGATGTAAACAAACAAACGCAGTTTGTCACTTACCGAATGCTGTTCACTTAAAGACAAAGTCCATCCTCCTTTCTTTGATTACAAAGAGTTTAATTCCACGGTTGTACAGTACATTGTTTCAGTTCCAGTAAGAAGTCCTTTTCGATTCATGGACGCCAGTGATGACAGTCGAGCCTCCCCAGTTGCGCCCATCAGCCGGCCGGCGCAGACCGCCCGCCCGTGGACCGTGGTGCTCCGATCCACTCGGGTTTCTCCAAAAGTTTTCAAAAGCACCATAGTGTCCTGCCGTGCTATGGCGTCCTCAGGTTAGCGTAGCGTAGCTCCAAACACCAAGACGCTCAGTTAAAATGAAACACATTCCCAGCCATAAAATGTGAGACGCTGTCAGCCAGGAACACCCGAGACTAAACCTGTTTCTCCTCCTTCAGCCAATGAGTGTTAAAAAACAAAGTTAGGTAAAAAATAAATAAACTGCACCAAGCAAAACCCTAACAATTTCATAATTCCTTCCATATCTTTCAATTTGAACTCCTCTACTCAAATTAACTTCTACCAGCTTCCTTAAATTTCGCATTAGTCACGTGCTCGCCCACTGACCAATCACGGCGCACGTTAATGCAGACATACTTAGGAGGCTACCTCGCTGGCACGTCAAAGAATACGCCCAACATGTCAAACTAAAGATCTGATTGGTTGAAGACTATGTCAATCAACAATATCGCCCCCATTTACTTAAACTGCAAAGGCTCTCTAGCGGGCATCGGGCCTCTCTTCTTACATAGAGACAGCATAGAGGCTAAATCTGATTAAATAAAAGCTCTACTTAAAACAAGCTGTGCTGGAAGCAGCGCTGCAGGCTGGAAGCAGAGCAACAGAGGAAGACAGTAGCTGTGCAATGAGAAAATAAGCTAATGGGAAAAAAAAATTATAATACATGTAGTATATGTAGTACATGTGTATTTGTGAAAAAATATTAAATTATAAAATGGCTATAACTTTGTGATTCTGTTTAGGCCAGCAGAGAAGGCTTAGCTGGCCTTTTTGTGATATCTCACAAAAGGTCCTCAGTTTTCGTGCATTTTCCTACAAAAGCCAGCAACACATTTTTAATTCCCGCTTGTTGGATGCATACATCCATTGATTATCTTTAACCGCTTATCCTGTTCATGGTTGCGGGGGGGCTGGAACCAAGCTGAACCTGGGCCCCTGCTAGCTAGCCACTACACCACCGTGCATCCCAAACTACATGCATACAGTCTTTTCAAAATAAACTTCAGTGTTCACAGGAAACTACTTGTTACTACTATGTGGTTTGGGTTAAAATTCTTACTGAAGTATGCAAGTTACGTGACAAATAAACCAACATTGACGTCTCGTTTCGCATAGGGAACTGCGGTCTCCTGTCTGAAAGAACGCTGTTTGTTGGACACATCCACCACCCCTCCCGTCCACCTGTGTGTGCGCTTTTGCGGTCTTTATACTTCCTCATTCATGATTACATGGACAGCATAGGAAATAATTTTGTGGATCTACAAATTATGGTGCATTATTTCCGTAGGTATAGCTATGAATGCTAGATGGGAGCAGCCTGATCCTGTACTTGCAGTGCCACTAACATACACACAAGATTGTCAGATTACTTTTTCTCATTCACTTTGCCTCAAATCTTGAATGAACTTTTTTAAACAATGAGTTAAAATCTCTGAACGATAGGTTTCTTTTGTTCATCAAAGGTTTGAATTCCTAATTGAGTGAAGCAACTTGCACGTGATGCTGATCAAAACTGATCAGTTGATTCTCAGTGAAACTGTAATACAGTTCACAACTTCTACACGTTCCTCCATTGTTTGAGCCATCACATGCAAAATTATCCATTGCATTATCAAAAATTGTCAGACATACATGTATATACCATGAATATCTCCGAAAAGGTGTTACATAGTACGACGAGATAAAATTTATTGTTTTTCACTGAAACAGCTTTTTTCATTGTTGATGGTTCTTTTCTTTGCATGTATGTCATTTTATGGCACATTTTCTGTTCATTGTCTTTGACCTTACATGAAAGATCAAAGGTGACTTTTCTGGTTAGGTAGTGGCCTAAGGGAACATTGGGCTGAAGGACCATAGGGCTGGGTTAGGTTGAGCCATACACACACTGGCAGTCTTTGTCACTGGAGTCACATAGTGACCTCCGTAGTGCACTCTTACGCCTCGCTTCCTCAATATAGTGGAGTAACTGTACATTTTTGTGTTAACATGTAAAAAGTCCTGTTAGCAGGTTGTTTGGCCACATCCACCATTCATGTATGTAACTACATACATGAACATAACGTCACCTCATTGGTGACGCCTCACAAAGGAGAAGACAGCACACACTTGTTACTCTGTTTTCCTTGTCTACAATTCAACATTTAAAACAGGGAGACCTCTGTTTACAAAAAAGCTAAACTCACAAAAATACCCATGTACGTATGGACTAAGCCTATAGCACAATACTTTGACATCTTACTGCAGTCTAAATCTTCCTGGCAACCCTTCTGGTTGTGTGTGTTGGCCTGTGTATGAGTGTGTGTGTGTGTGTGTGTGTGTCTACCTGGCAGAGTCCTCGGCCAGCCTCAGTGAACAGATGGTCCTCCAGCAGGTAATAATGACCCAAGACAAACTCTTGATTATGCCTTTGAGACGGCAGGGACACAAAGTATCACTGTCACAGAACGAGAGAGAGAAACAGAGAGATACAGCAAGTCTCAATCCAAGTATGTGATGTATTCATTTTGAAATGACAATGGTATTAATGCTCAAGAAAAAAGTTTCTTCAAGATTGTAACATTGTTGAGCTCACTGGACAAAGATTTGTTTTGGTATGCTGGGCACGAATCACCAAGGTCATTTCTTTGGTTCCATCTCATGAAATTCAACAATCAATAACTGGTTTTAAAAGATAATTATGATTTATTTCAATGTGGGTATTATTATCATATTCATTTCTAATGTGAAATTGTTCAAACTACAGTCATGAGATTTTGGGAACAAAGTAATATCAGTAAAAAGGTGTCTGACAGGGCAAGAAACACAAGCAGGTAGATTATCAGACAGGTTGTAAAACAAGCCAATTTTTTTTGGAAACCCTGATGAAGTCTCCTGTGACCCACCGGTGGTTCACGCAGTTTTTAGGAATGACTAGATGATCGAAACCACCTTATAGCCGTTTGATTCATCAGCATATAGTTAGTTGGGTCGGGGGCATTGTCTCATGTATCATTCAACAATAACAAAGTTATTTTGCATCCTGACTCAGATCAGCAAAAGCTTGCTTTGTTTCAAACTTTTTTTTCTGAGATTTTCCAATTTGTCTCTAATTTCCTCAGTGCACTATTGAAGCAACTATTCCCTCTTCGGCTCCTCTGAGTTCTGATATAAATATTTTCACTTTCCTCAAAAGCTTTGCTCCACAGAGCAACCTTCCCTTCTGCAAACAACTATTTAACAGTGGAGGTGTCTGTATTTATTCATATGTAGTGTTTGTTTAAACTGCCATTACCCCCTTGCTTCAACCAGTCAAGTTAAAAATCAACTAATCAACTTTATTTGGAGGTAAAACTGAAAGTGAGCGCTCCCAAACTATCAGTTATAATCCCTTGTTGCACAGGTAAACGTGACAAGGACATTATTACTGCTCTGAAACAATGGCCAAACCTACATATAACATCCAAGTGGTAATAAACCAGAATTATTCTCAAAAGTCAAATTAAAACTTAATATTAATATAATAATATTTAAACTAATAGGCACTTGGAACAGCAGATTTACCAGATTTTTTTGTAGGTGCATGATTGTAGTTTGACATTCAAAAATCTGCTGGAAACGGGGATTTATTGTCTGTGAAATTTCAAACATCTATGCAAAAATAGCTTGACAGCTGGATGGAAAACATTGTTGCCCACAGCAAGAGAGAGAAACAAGGACTGAGGGATTTTGAGAGAGAGAGAAAAATTAAGTAAAAGCAAGGCTGATAGTCAGAGCAACTGAAAGAGAGAGATTGCTGAACATCAAAATCTCAATCAACCTTGAAGCAATGGGTAATTTAGATATGAGCATTTTCCCTGAAGGATTCCTAGCCAAATAAGGCACACACACACACACACACAGTAGGCAGAATGAGTTTACTGCAGGGCTTAGTAGTCGCAGTGTGTGCAGTGCCTAGGCTTAGTAGTCATATCATGGCCAATGGCTTACTAAAGAAGCTGAGATGATGCATACTGACAAATTTACAACTTTATAAATGAGCACCAAACGTAACAATGTGAAGATAAAACCATTTTTTGGGCAATGTGGACTTAAGAAGTTATGATATTAAAATTCATGGAGAGTACCTTAGTTACCTATTTTATATCCATTTTATATTATTATTGGTATAGCCCTCTAAGAACTGTTGCTATTGGGTACTGCGTGCCCAGTCCTGAAGATTTCTTTTTTTGTCCTACACCGGTCTCTCTTACGTCTGCACTTGGGATATATAACAGCCGTGCAACCATACTTCTGCTCCCAATTTAATCCAGCATTTCTTCAGTTGGTGTAGGTGGCCAGAGTGGCCAACAGCTTAGAGGACTACGCCTATATATGTCCACAAGCAGACAACATACATCAGTTGTCCCCACCGTAGATGCCACATGTAATAAGGCAGGGAGGCACTGACTTTGCCATGGTTAACGTTTTAAAATGATGTTAAACTCTCTGCACACAGCACTGCTGTTGCAGAAGAGTGGGGATATCAGTTCTGTACCTAATGGTCCCCATGCCATCCCGCTAATCCAAGATGGTCACATTAGAGGCGGACCATTTCATGAGTATAAAAGTTCCTGATTGGTAGCATTTGAACTGCTGTCTAGCACATTTAAAACTAAATGAGTCAGGGATTCCGATCCATCTCGCAGATAGAACAAATGACAGGGCATGCAGAAGCATAGGATGCCACAGTGCAGATGTCTGCCACTGTAATCCCTCTGAGGAGGGCCTTAGATGAAGATACAACTCTTGTGGTGTGTGCCCAAAATCCCTCTGAACTGTTGGCTTGTTTGATGGTGTCACACAGCCAGAGAGACAAACTGTTCTGGCAGAGACACACCTTGTGAGTGCCCTCTGTAATGAATAAACAGCATCTGCATTCTTATGTTTTCTTATGTGTAACATGCGTACATCATACTGAGACAAAGCTCGCCCTGGGCAGAGTCGGTGAGACACTTCATCTTCCCCATACTCTGAGCCATGGTCAGTGAGAGAATGCATCCATTCTGAGTAGAGGGTGGTTTTGTGTGTTCATGGAGAATCACGGTGCACATTGTACATTCTCTCATTATTCAACTTTGCCTTCCCAAACCTGTCCCACAACATCTGAACAATGTGGGACTCAATTTCCACTTGTTTTGGTACGGACCCTGTAGTAAGGGTGGGATGGTCAGCATTCGCCTTTTGTGGCAAACTGGATCAAGGCGGAGGCGACCAAACTACCTACAGATTTTTCTCATGTGGAAGAGTACCAAGGCTACCACTACATGGCTTGTAGACATCGGACATAGCAGGCACATTGCTGACAGCACCGTCTTCCCCATGCGGGTCGTGATGTGTGACAGTTTAGCACTGCCATCGTATAGCCTTCCTGATGTCGGCGGCTAGTTCTGGATAGAGAGTCCCGTGCTTAGTGGCCATGACGGAGAACATCAACGGGATGTGATTGTTTTCTGCAGCCACCTGAGCGGCACACTGATGCAAGCGGTCAGTGAAGTGAGCAAAAACCTGGTCCCAAGGAGATGGCGTTGTGGGTTTACGCCTGCCAATAACAGCAGCCTTCCAGGGCAGGACAGTGGGAAACCCTTTTTTCTGTTTTTCCGTGGGCTTCAGTGAAGGGCTCGAAGCAAGATTCTGACACTCTTAGTTTTTTCGCATAGGCCTCCATGAAGGGCCAGTACTGTGGGAAGCAAAGCAGAAGTCGTTTGGACAGCGGCTCCTGCTGTTGGATGTCACCGCCTAAGTGGCAGTGAGCAAGTGCAGGTTGTGCCGGTATCATGATGTCTCTCAGATATGCCGCCATTTTTATGATGCCTGGCTTGTGCTGACAAAGTGCCCTATCGGAGGGCAAATGATGCGGAGAAGGAGAAAGCTGCTGCTAGAGGGCTCCTGGCAGAAGTGGGGACAGAAAGATGAAAATGTGGGACTTTGTATCCCTCATTGTCATCAGCCCCCAGTGCTCCAGATTGGGTGGAGAGTGAGACAGGAAGAGATCCCGCTGTGGAGGGAGCTGTGCCAGCAGACTCAAGCCCACCACAACATTCCTCATCCTGTATGTCCAGGAAGTTGCAGGTCAAGATGTTAATCTCTTCAGCCGTCAAGGTATCCTAATGGTCTTTCCAACTGCTGTCCATGTCTTCAACATGAAGTGCCACGAAGGCCTCCACTCGTTGCCGCAGCACCTACATAGACAAGCGAAAACAGAAATGGTAAGCGCTACCCCAGCGGGGATAGAGCTGAGGCAGCTTTCGCAGCTGGGACGGATGTCCAATGGGAGGATGTAGCCGATACACTGCTAGACTACTGAATCTTCTTTACTTGTTGAAGAAAAAATGGGAGCAGATCTATGGTTGCATAGCTGTTATATGTCGCAAGTGTGGACTTAAGACAGGCTCATGCAGGGCACAAGGGTGTGAGTAAATGAACCCCGTAGCGACAGCTCTTAGAGGGCAAAGCTTGGAGGATGAAGGAGATGAAAGCTCACCGTACGTCACTGTTGTAGTTTTGACTTGACGTTGGCTATGCTTGATGTTGAATGGTAAATGGTAAGTGAGCTGTACTTGTATAGTTCTTTTCTAGTCTTCCGGCCACTCAAAGCGCTTTAACACTACATGTCATCATTTCCCCATTCATACACTGATGAGAGGGGCTACCATGCAAGGTGCCACCTACCCACCAGGACTCGAACTAACCATTCACACCCATTCATACACCACAGGAACAGCCTGCAAGAGCAATTTGAGGTTAAGTGACCAGCGGAGCCTAGGATCAAACCTCTGATTGAAAGACGACCCTGCTCAATCACTGAGCCATTCCTCCCTCTCTATTCAGGAAGTTGAAGTGGTTAAGTCGTGAGAATGCTGCTGCTAGGCAACGGCAATATGGATGCTACTATTGTCGTCTATAAGCCACCGAGGCTAACAATTTAGCAAGCTAGCAAGCAGGTAACAGAATGCAAGAAATGCAAGGCATACGACAGTGGAAAAGTGCAGAAAAACTCTATACAACTGAAAAATTACAATATATTAACTGAACACCCACTAAAAATAAACTCCCATGGCCTTTACCATTTCTGAAGACGTCAGCAAACAACGTGCTCTCTGAGTTTCCCGAAAATAGCACAAGAAGGGGGTGTTTATATGGACTCTTCTCGTGAACACGGTGAAAACATTAGCCTTATTTTAGTTTTAGACATTGGCCCTATTGATTAGGACAACATTTCAGTCACCTACTATTGCTAAGATTTGAGGACATGGTGACTTAATTAGAAGTGGAGTCCAACAGGGTGCCAAGTGCCAGCAGATCAGACTGTGCAGATGATCTTTTTGTATCTTGTCTTATTTCACACTTTAGATGTCAGCGCAGAACTCTGGCTCATGCTAGTAGTAATAGGGTAACCGTTCTTCATATCTTTAATCACACGCACTCACTCTGACTCAATCCTGTGCATGCAGTGTCACTAACATTCACACAAGATTGTCAGATTTTTTGTTCTTTTATTCGCTGTGGCTTAATTCTTGAATGAGATTTTTGATGAGTTTAAATTTCTGAACAATTAGTTTGTTGTTCACAACAGATTTGAATTGTCATTCATTCATATCATGCATATCTTTTTTCTGTGCACTACAGTATTATTAGGTCTATATTATGTATTGAGGCGGCTGTGGCTCAGAGGTAGGGCGGGTCATCTTCTAATTGGAAGAACGGCGTTTTGATTTCCAGCTCCTCCAGTCTGCATGTCAAACTATCCTTGGGCAAGACACTGGACCCCAGGTTGCGTTGTGCCATCGATGTATAAATGTGCATGAACGTAAGTTAGTTTAGGGTCAAACAATTCCAGGATAAACTGTCATGAACTGCTCACATAATGACAAAACAATTCATTTTGGTGGTGTTGGCCAATTTACTAACACACTAACTAGGCATTTGAAAGACAATTGACATGATTTGGGTGAGTTACTAGCTTTTGCATACATGCAATAGAGTTGTAATGTCCCATGGAACTATTTTAAAAACATTAGAAAAGCTGGGAAATGCATTGGTTGTGCGCAATCATGCAAGCAAAGACTCAGACATACAGGGATATGTAATATTTTCTTTAGATTCCCAGAGAGCACTAAATTGCTTTGGCTCATTTTCTACTGCATGTCTGCAAAAGATCACCCAAAAACTAGTGTTGTAATGGCCCATTGTTGATCTGTGATCCGTACAGACCCCTCCCAAGCTCAGCGCACATGTGAACCACAGATTAATTACACAGTTTAACGTTAACCATCACAGAGTGAAATAAAGTTTTACTGACAATCATTATCCGCCAATATTCAGTAAAATATGGGATCAGGATATCTGCATTTAGCGTTTTCTAGTCGTCGATCTCTCATAATGTTACATTGTAAACAACCAATCCGTTTTTCAATTGAGAAGACTTGTAACAGCTATCATGATGTGTTTACATGTAATATAGTAAAATTAAGTTTTGGTAAGAAACATAGTTGATTGAAGGAGACAACATACATAGATATTAGAGATGAATTATGACCTGTTTACATTAGCTCTAATAATGCATCATTAAAACTAATTATAAGATTTATTTTAATCAATACAAATCTTTTATTTCCTTATCATTGAATTGTGTGTTTTTATGAAGAAACATCATAAATGACTATAACATAGTAAAAGATTAACATTTAGAGCTGTTTGTAGATCAGCTGCTATAATCAAACAACAAAGGGCTCTGTATCTGCCAATATGGGTCATCAATGATCTTCAATTAGTATCGGCGGCAAAAACATGATCAGGGATCTAAAAATTACATTTGCTCCCTTTTTTCTTTTTTGCTGACTCCGATCCGTGTTTCGATCCGAAACGTGAGTTTTATGAACCGTTGCACCACTAGCTAAAACATTCTTGCTCCAAAACCTAGTTACTGTGACAGTAAATCAGCCAACACCACAAAAATGAAAAGTTGTTTTGTCATGTGAGCAGTGCTCACTCATTTCAAAAATAATGAGTTCATATATATATATATATATATATATATATATATATATATATAATTCTTAATCAACAATTGAGACAAATTCAATGAGAAAAAAATGTAATATGAGCACAGCTTGACAAGAGAAGGGTTACACAACCAAAGGCTCTCTCACAGCAGGAGATGTGACCTTTCACATTCATGCATGCAAATACACATGCACACACACTACCAACTAAATCACATTTATAAACACATATCTCTCACAGCCATTTATCCAACATCATGACAGTGATGTGTTTTAAGAGGATCTAACATCAGCAAGAAAATTCCACAACCAGTTCCATCTTTCTTTGTTACCACACACACACACACACACACACACACACACATACACACACACACACACACACAAATCTCATCCAGTATTAATGCATTTGACAATGCAGATTTTTTTTTTTATTAACTAACGTGTGAATGAATACAGAAGCAGAAATTGTTGGAGGTAGCTAGCCATTAACTGGGATAAATAAATATACATATAGAAAGAGAGAGAGAGAAAAGGAGAGAGGGAGGGAAGGAGGGAGGGACAACATATTTCAGCTATATCTAAAACCACTCATTTGTCAGAAAACAGATCTAGTTATCAGTGTGAGTTTCAGGGTTTTGGAGGAAATATGAGTTGATGATGAGTGGGAGAGTGGAGGATTTGAGCTGTGGGTTCAGAGAGATGTGGGATGCTAGGAGTGCAAGTTTTGAGGTTCAAGGACTATGCATCCACAGGCCCTCATTACAGGATCCAAAAGGCCAGACTCATAAATTTCTCTGCAAACTTTCTTTGAATAGAAGCAGTAGATCCGCATTTATCCCAGACTGGTTCCTGGCAGAGTGGAAAGACCTCTGAAGCAGCAGACAAAACTCTCCACTGAAACCAATACTAATGTGATTCTCTGATACAGCATCTCTACCACATAACTCTAAACTGTCCACTGAAACCAGGAAAAATGAAATTGTATGAATCACATTTAAACTGTACGGCACTACTGCTGCCCACTGAAACCGATACTAATGAAATCCTCTGAAACAGTATTTGGACCAATAACACTCTCTATTGCAGTGCCAGTTCTTCTGGACAGCATAGCTCTCTCTGTCTGCTCAGCTGGATACACTGCAGCATTACTTCTTTAAATTTAAGGATTCTGATAAGAAAAAATAATGTAAAGTGACGGCATGTCAACAACCAACCTGTACCCGCTTACCAAGAATTACCAAAGTGACAATTGTAGTTTTGTTGCCTAAACATAACCAAGTACTTTTGTTTGTATTTCGTAGTAATTTTAGGCCAAACCATGATGTATTTTACTAAACCTAACTTAGTATTTTTGTAGCTTTGTTTGTTAAACACATCTTTGAAATGGTTTAAAGACGGTGACTATTTGGTCCATTTCCCCCGAAATGTAACAGAGCGAAGTTAAGTTGTATGAGAACGTGATTTTGTGGTAGACAGGGTTCCACAGCAGAAAGCTTGTCTCATCTGAACAACCCGTGTGGAGCTCAGTATCAAGTATCACTTCTGTTTGTGATTGTGTTTTTTAAATTACATACTTACATATTGTCAGTTGTGTTTAAATAGAGAGCGAAAGAGAGACGAGCACACACACACACACACACACACACACACACACACACACACAGTTACAGCCGTTGGTAATCCTCTACTCGTAAGACCTCTAATTCTCTGGTTCCTCCTGTCCCCATGTTGAAGTGTCCTTGGGTAAGATGCTGAACCCTAAATTGCAACCGAAGACTATACCATCGGTGTGCGAGAGCGTGTGAATGTGAATTAGTTTAGATCCTGATCTGATGGGCACCTTGCATGGCTGCCTCTGTCATTAGTGTATGGATGTGCGTGTGATTGTTGACATGTAGTGTTCCGTGCTTTAAATGGTCGGGAGACTAGAAAGAGGCTGTATGAATAAAAGTCTGTCAACCATACAAAGAGCAGAGGAGCAGAATCACTTGGTGGAGAAATAGCTTCGAACTCTGAGATTCGTCACTGGATAAGCTGATACTGCTTCCAATCATTGGGGATCGGCCCCAAAACTCCCGATAGGAGCACCCTTTTTTCAATCCAATTCTGCATTTGACTGCTGAAAACAATTGTGCATCTACAGTATGAGTTTCTATCAGTCTAACAAAAGAACACATGATGTGTGAAGATACAAGCAGCGTCAAAGTGTGACCGTAATTGTTTTGGTCTGACCCATTTCCCAGACTGAAGAGAGCTGGCATCCACAGCCAGCCTGCTGAGCTCTGGGGCAGTTGGCTGCTGGGGAGACGGCTCTGTCTGGTAATGTGTTGGCTGGGCTACTGTTAACTTGGGCTGGGATCTGTCTCCGTGGCCATCTGGACTGCTGGTCCATCTAGTTCCACCACTTTGATCTCTTCATCTCCATCTGTCTCACTGACTTGACCCAATGATTCACTTTGTATGCGTCTGTCCGACTGACTTTAGATCTGTCTGTCAATCTGACCGAGTGATTCTTCTATTTGACTGACTAAAGAAATGGTATCTTTTAAAAACTAATGTTTTATCACCTGCTATTATGAGAGCGTCTTCTGCATGAAGTAAAGCCAGCTACCACATGTACACTATTAAAATCCATCAGTATTTACACGGTATGATGACGGCTTTTGATGTGACCAATAAAGGTTATATTACTATGAAATGTAACATATGAAACAATGCAGTTGCCATGCATTTGTTCCTCAAAATGAATGACCAAAAGAGGAAGACGTGTAAATGTTTTCCAAATACATACATCTATGTCCCACAATCCAAAAATCTGGACCTCCCCACTGTTAAAGACCTAGTTTGCCCAAATCCACAACTCATCAGGTTTGCAATATGTCTCAAATACACATTCTGTGGACTACCCGAGAATCTACTTGGGGAGCAGATTCAATCCTAACTGTATGTGACTCAGAAATATGATTAACTTTCTCACCTCTGTTAAGAAAAAGAAGCACCGCAGAATTCAGTTTGAGGACTGTGCTTTTAATCAGTGCATGTTTCTGATTGGCTACCGTCGTGTTTCTCTACTTCTCAGTTTTCATGACCCTGACTGTTTTTCAACAATGCAGAGGGTTGACCACAGAGCTACAGGACGTGGGGTAGAATAATCATAATAATACTGAAGATCTCTCTTTTCACATTGGTGTCATTAATTCTCCATGGCCTTAATTAACTGTGACAAACTGTAATTTATATGTATGTGCCCAATCACTGGTGGGGAGGAAGGAAAGGACGGGGGAAGGAGGGGGATAGTAGAGGAGAGAGCGATGAGAGGCGACAGGAATGGTGTCGGGTTGGTGGTAAACAGCACGGCAGAAGCACGTGTGACCAAGGACTTTTTTCTTTTAAAAATTCCATAATGAATTACTCAACCCCCACTCTTGAGTGTCATAAATTTGGCCTGGACCCTGTGATTAATCACTGACTTTAGAGAACCAAATACAGTAAATTAGATTATAGTGCAGAGAAGTTTGCTTCCTCCCTCCCATGCTTTATTGGCTGGCCATAATAAACCATTAAGCAGTAACAAGGAAACAAAATATGACGCGACAAGAAAATCCATTTAAATTGATGAACAAATTAGTAAATGTTAGAGGGAAGTGGGTGTTGGCACTTTGTTTCATGTAGCAACACGGTTGTTTGGTTAATTAGCAGCTCCACTGTAATTACCGTGGGAATGATAAACAGTAATCCTTGTATATTACAAATTAACAGGCTATTTAAAATGTGGCCAGAGAACATGCCACTCAGATTAATGAATGCACACGCATGTCACTGATCATCAGCATCATCCATTTTATGTGTGCTGATAATGTGGGTCTCCTCTTGTTCGTCTGAGTGGCATAGCTAATGTTCTGTTGATTCAATCTTTAAAACAACAACTTGCAAAAAGAATCAATTCAGAAGGTGAAATCATTTTATGTTTACATCCTTAATTTGTTGTTTAGCCCTTCATCATCTCTCTGTAAGATAATTAAGAGCACTGTGACCTTATGCCATTACTTCCTGTTTACCATCTCCCATCATCCCTTAGGCTTTCATTATGACAGATGAGTATGAGAAATACCTTTAGCCTTTTATCTATGCCTTTTTATCATAGCAGCAGAAATCCACTGAGAGTCATTGATTGGATGGTCTGCAATTCATCTTGGTGGTAATTGGAACAAACACCGTTTAATGGCAGTGAGGACCAAGTGGTTGGCAGAGCAGAAAGTTCCTCTCTCCAGAAGTCTCCAAAGAAGTGCAATAAGATTCATACAATTGGTTTTTGGATTGGTTAAAAGGGCACTATGACACTGTACAGGAAAAATGTGATCCATGTCATGTTAAAGACAGAAACCAGTAATAACCAAAATAAGTTGTAAAAGTGAGCATGTCCTTATTAACTTACAATAAAGGATACTGCCGAGGAATATATGGTCCTCAAACCAGTTCTTTACTGAATGACTTAAAACTTAAGGTGATGCAATAAGAAACATCCTTTTTTAATAAATACAGAAACCCAATACCTTAAAAGGGGACTTATCCTGAACAAGTCACTTCTTCAGTGCTTGTGCTCACACATTTAGGCATCTGGAGGGCCTACCAACCCACAAACTGTGAACTAAGACCAACCAGTCAGCTGTCTAGATCCAAAAATGCCAATTCTTATCAATAACAAACAACATAACAACACAGCCATGTGGATTATGTAACTTCATAGGGGTTCCAAACTGATTATTGTTTCTCAAATTTTATACCTTATTAGACCCACAATACAAAATACATATTTCAAAGAAAGAATGGAGCAGCTCATTGCAATGCAGTGTTGAGAGACCTTGTACAATTACAGTATTGTTTCTCTTCACCCACCCAGGCCCTGCTGGCTATTGAGCAATCGATCACACGGATCACGACCCTGACTTTACCACCAAGGCCTTAAAGCAGCAGTCTGTGTGTGTGTGTGTGTGTGTGTGTGTGTGTGTGTGTGTGTGTGTGTGTGTGTGTGTGTGTGTGTGTGTGTGTGTGTGTGTGTGTGTGTGTGTGCGTGCGTGCGTGTGTGTACATGTAAGCAAATCAAAGTGGGTGTTGACCTAGCTTAACCCTGTTATATTTAACACTCCCTTGTTCATCAGAACGCCGAGCAGAGAACAGGCAGATTGACAAAGGAGGAAAAAAAGTCAATGTGGTTACATCTGCACACACATCATCCTCATTGGATTTAGATAACATTAAAACAAATTCAAATGTTCTTAACTTAAAAATATGGGTAAAGATTGATAAATGCAGCTTATTGGAACCCAATGACCACAGAAAGGCTTATTAGTAGTTGACTGTGCACCAGTGTTCTCCATCATACTAACATAAATCACTAGCAGCCCAACAAGAATGTAGTGCTGTACATTATGCTGTATATGTACAAATGTCCATGACAGGCATTCCATATTGATGCATTTCCCTCTAAGACAGAGGTCTTCAACAGGGGGTCCGCGACCCCTAGGGGGTCCACGGAGGTACTGCAGGGGGTCCGCGAAATGTTTGGTTGATTACACAATTTTTTTTTTTAAATTTCACAAATTGAAATGTCTTTAAATACACATCAACATGAATCCAACAAATGGATAAATGGAGGCAAAAGATGTTATCTTTCAGTCAGAAATGCACACATTCAGCGACACACAGGAGCTCTCTCAAGCTGGGCGCCGGTTCACTCACAGCGCGAGACTAGCCTGGACCTGTCCCTCCAAGCCTCCTGCACACAAAGAGGAGGACCCGCCCCTATCATGAGGCCGCATGTTACATGCTGGGTCTGTCAGGTTCCCCGTGATTGACCGAGAGCCTATTCAGTCCTCAGCTCACTAAGATCCCAGACACAAGGACGCATGCTGCAATATTATTTTAAAAGAAGATACCTTTGTAAAAATGATTTTTTTTTTTTATGAAAAAACAACATTTACTTCAACCACGAATCCTTGTGCAATAATTTTTGCAAGATATTCCTGGCTAAAACACTGCAGCTCCTATCCACAACAGCCAACTACTGAGGCCAGTATATTATTATGCCAAGACATTGTTATGAGCGAAAATGGATCGTTTTGTAACTCAACCAAAAAACATGAATCTGTCCATTATTTTAATAGTTCAGTATTGTATGCAAGATAACAGGTATATTTATGCATGGCAGTGGCACTAATAGGCCATCACTCATTTTTTGTTTCCACATTTATGTTTAAAATAAAAATGTCAATTTGAACAGCTTGTATGCATGATTATCATGCAATTGACAGACAATGTTGATATTAGCATTGGTATCAGTTGACAAGGTATGTTTTTAAATGGCAGTGGCACGGCCACCCTACTCACTGTACCTTGCACATGTTTAAAATTTAAACATGAATATATGAACCTGTGTATTATTTGAATAGCTTGGTATTGAATGCACAATAACAAGGTATGTTTATACATGGCACTAGGCCCAGTTTAATACAAAACACAATTTTATACAATATATATATATATATACAGTTGTGGTCAAAAGTTTACATACACTTGTAAAGAACATAATGTCATGGCTCTCTTGAGTTTCCAGTTATTTCTACAACTCTGATTTTTCTCTGATAGAGTGATTGGAACAGATACTTCTTTGTCACAAAAAACATTCATGAAGTTTGGTTCTTTCATGACTTTATTATGGGTTAACAGAAAAAGTGACAAAATCTGCTGGGTCAAAAATATACATACAGCAACATGAATTAGCAATTTTGGTGACTTAGAAAGTTGTGTCAATGAAATGAGCTTCATAGCATGGCCTCTTAACTTTTTGTGAGTGATTATGAGTGACTACAACTGGTGACTTCTCTGAGGCCATTTAAATAGGGCTCATTAGATACAAACAATAGGGCTCATTAGATACAAACGCCCACAAACGCTACAATGGGAAAGTCAAAGGAGCTCAGCATGGATCTGAAAAAGCGAATCATTGACTTGAACAAGTCAGGAAAGTCACTTGGAGCCATTTCAAAGCAGCTGCAGGTCCCAAGAGCAACAGTGCAAACAATTGTTTGTAAGTATAAAGTGCATGGCACTGTTTTGTCACTGCCACGATCAGGAAGAAAACGCAAGCTATCACCTGCTGCTGAGAGAAAATTGGTCAGGAGGGTGAAGAGTCAACCGAGAACCACCAAAAAGCAGATCTGCCAAGAATTAGAAGCTGCTGGAACACAGGTGTCAGTGTCCACAGTCAAGCGTGTTTTGCATCTCCATGGACTGAGAGGCTGCCGTGCAAGAAGGAAGCCCTTGCTCCAAAAGCGGCACCTTAAGGCTCGACTGAAGTTTGCTGCTGATCACATGGACAAAGATAAGACCTTCTGGAGGAAAGTTCTGTGGTCAGACGAAACAAAAATCGAGCTGTTTGGCCACAATGCCCAGCAATATGTTTGGAGGAGAAAAGGTGAGGCCTTTAACCCCAAGAACACCATGCCTACCGTCAAGCTCGGTGGTGGTAGTATTATGCTGTGGGGCTGTTTTGCTGCCAATGGAACTGGTGCTTTACAGAGAGTAAATGGGATAATGAAGAAGGAAGATTACCTTCAAATTCTTCAAGATAACCTAAAATCATCAGCCCGAAGGTTGGGTCTTGGGCGCAGTTGGGTGTTCCAACAGGACAATGACCCCAAACACACATCAAAAGTGGTAATGGAATGGTTAAATCAGGCTAGAATTAGGGTTTTAGAATGGCCTTCCCAAAGTCCTGACTTAAAATCCCATTGAGAACATGTGGACAATGCTGAAGAAACAAGTCCATGTCAGAAAGCCATCAAATTTAACTGAACTGCACCAATTCTGTCAAGAGGAGTGGTCAAAGATTCAACAAGAAGCTTGCCAGAAGCTTGTGGATGGCTACCAAAAGCGCCTAATTGAAGTGAAAATGGCCAAGGGACATGTAACCAAATATTAGCACTGCTGTATGTATATTTTTGACCCAGCAGATTTTGTCACTTTTTCTGTTAACCCATAATAAAGTCATGAAAGAACCAAACTTCATGAATGTTTTTTGTGACAAAGAAGTATCTGTTCCAATCACTCTATCAGAGAAAAATCAGAGTTGTAGAAATAACTGGAAACTCAAGAGAGCCATGACATTATGTTCTTTACAAGTGTATGTAAACTTTTGACCACAACTGTATATATATAGCAGGGGGTCCCTGCTCCATCTCTCTATCAGTTTGGGGGTCCTTGGCCTGAAAAACATTGAAGACCCCTGCTCTAAGACGGTATGTAGTTTAAAAAAAATGACATAACAAAATGATGGCTGTTAAAAAATACACGGAGATCCACATCGGGTTAAACATAGGTCAGTAATTGTACAAGTACCGAACCTTGCTCTGTATTTTGAAGGCATAAATAAGGCATAAACAAACGAGCCAGCGGATGTTTAATGTGGCTACACTGGGACTTTTCCTGTGATAAATGGGCTTTGAATAATGCATGCAGGTACAGCGGAGGGGCTACAACCTTCAGGTTTGCCATCTGGTGTCCCACACTAGACACTGAGCAACAAACACAGGAGCAGAATTCATTGTCACCTCCGTCAAATGGTGAAGGTATGTGAACTAACTGTTTATCCTACACACAAGATGAATGAAACAACGTGTTATTCACAATTATACCTAACTGAAGCAATTTTATTGGTAAGTGGATGAACCATGTTGAATCTGAATCTTTAAAAAAAACTAAAAAAGTCAATCCTTTGATAGTTTTTTCAATGTTAAAGCTAGAGTTGGGAAGTTGGTCAAATGTAAATCAAGATTATATTGCTGTATTACCTATTTCTTACCTCAAATGTCTGCAGAATATTTATTATATCTAATATTTTCCATCAGATTGAGCCATTTTCTCATGTTGGCCTTATACATGCTATTTTCCTGTTTTCCACTAGGGGCGTTCCTGCTGTAATATGGAGCGCTGCAGTGTTTGATGCAATGCATCAACAGAGGCATCTAAAGAATTATGGTAAGGGCTGAAGTAGGTGAAAATATTTAACTGCGGGGAAGTAGAAATTAATAATAATATTTTTTTATGGCAGGTTTCAGAGCTACTTTTTTAAAGGGATGCACATGGGTTTGGCCTCTAGTTTGATTCATATGACCAGGTGATCCAAAAGCCAGTTGAACTGTGGGTCAAGTAACTGCCCTGAGACGCCTGGAAACATGTTGTGGACTTCAATTTTAAAATGTGATAGAAGAACATAATTAGACAGTAAAAGCTTTTGTTGAAATGTGTGGCACAATATGATTACTTCCTGTTGAAGGGAACTGAATATATAACAATTTACAGACACAACAAGATAATTAAGTCATCATCACACTATCAGTGTGTGTATATTGATTTTTACATGTAATTTGTTTGTAATTATATAACTTAATATTATACAACATTGCATTCAATACATTCTGTATTGTGATTGATAAATATATGCCTTTTAATTACTGGAACAAATGGCTATTACCACTATTTGGTAACCAGTGTAGTGTGAGATTATGCTGCCATTGGAGAGAGAGTGTGCTCCATCATCCCCATTTCTGCAATTCATCTTGTTGAGACTACAAAGATACACAAAAGCCACATGTTTCTTAGAAGGAGATTAGTTTGATACAGTCAGGAGGAGGCTACAAATGCAGACTCTTTGCCCCACCTTAGACTGTGGCTTTTTTAGTACAGGTGAAAACACTTTTGCACTCAGATGCAATTAGACAACATGTCATATGACCTAGTCTGTTTAAAGCAGAGTGAGCATATATATTCTGACACAAATTATTGAAATGTGCATGCACAAGACTTTCAACTTTAAAAGAAATGTATTCAACTTAAGTCTTCTTCTGAATCTAGTTGAGCTCCGTCTAACAAGATTTATTCCCGAAAACCTTTATGACCACTATGGCGATCTGGTACTTAAAGCAACCGCTGTGGTTCAGACATTTACAGGTCCACTTATGCTGGCACAGTCCAAGCCACCTCATAACTAGAGCCAGGCCAATGGCCTGGTCAATACTTGGACTACAATGGTCTACAAATGGACACCAGAATGCATTTTATGGCAAAATCTCATCCTGTTGCCTACAAATTCTGCATTCATATGCAGATATCTGTTTGTATATTACGGCAACAATGTGTCTAAATTACCTCAATTTACACACTCGTATATGTATATTTTTACTCAAAAGCTACAGTTTAAAATTTAAAATCTCTAACTGACCACCACTATATCAAAAACCACTTCTTTTGTATTTCCCCATGTCATTCAAATAGAAAAAGAGCACGATATAAATAATAAAAAGGCACCACACTGCTACCTCTGTCACAAGCAGCCTGCACTGTGGACAGTGAATTAGCTGCTCTCACCACACCCCAAACCTGACATGTTCTAATCCTGTGAATGCACAAGGAAAATGAAGGACCCATTTTGATTTTGCAGGGGGTCAATATGGATCATGCACTGGCTGCTGTTCTTGTCAGCACTAAGCCTGCAGCCAAAACATATTTCTCAAATCTTCTGTATTTGCAAGGAAAACCTGCGGGGGTTCTCAACCTAACACCTTGACATAGCATTGATGGGGAGGAAATGGCTTATCTACCTGTGCACCACACAGAACCCTGGATTTGCCCTCAAAATACACTTTTACAGGCAATCTGCTTTCCACAAAAAGGGGTCAAGACAGGCGGAGAGATAAATAAATTGCTTTGCTACTGCGGCTGTATATTCTGGCTTGTTCCAACCAGGTCATAGAAAGCATATGCCTCCCCACACACATGGAGCAAAGGAAACAAACAGCCATAGAGGACTTGAGAAAGTTGAGCGGAGGAGAGAAAATAAGAAAAATAGGTAGAGAAGAGCCTAAAATCAAAGAAGGAAGGGCAAAGAGAGAAGTGTGGAGAAATGAAAGAAGGAAGAAAAGAAGAGAAGATCAGAGGACAGGGTTGGATAAAAACTATAACAAGACCATAACATCATGGTAAATTCTGGAGAGCAGATTCTGATCTGAGGATAGTGGGTTGGAACAGCAGAGTGTGATAAGAACAGCTTGCAAGTGGAGTTTTCACGCCTATATGCTTGCAGCAGCCATTACTCAACTACATGGAAAAAAACATCTTTTTTTAAGAAAAACGAGAAGAGGCATGCTGGATGTTATATATGCTGCCTGATTTTTCAGATATTTTGTTGCTATCACAGTGTTCCTCTCAATTCATTTTGTGCATCCGTTTGCACCGCTTTGTATTACTCATAAGCGTGTGAACATCTAACCCTGTACTTTGATAAATGCCATTACTGCATAATCCTTTGTAATGGATTCATATTAAACAGGGGTGTGGTTAGAGACTAGGAGAGATGGCTGCAGCTGATTCCATTTGCATTGTGGAAAGAGCAGCAGTAGATGACTGAATGAGGATTAGGAGTAGAAATGATGGGATTTTGATGGTGAAAAGCCCAGCTGAGAAGCAGCGCAGCATGAGACCATGAAGCGTAGCGGGAGAGCAGACGCAGGCTGGGTTTCAGTGCCTTGAGCAGACACTGTCACATCTCCCACACAAAACAGCAGCATTGATTAGTGCAGAATATGGAGCTAGGAGCCCTGTCTTTCTTCTATACAATGCTGGAATGAGTCATGCTGTCTAGTAATACCTGGTTAATGTCAATAAATTGATGGTCCAGGTCTTAATGCTTTTTCTTGGCACCTCTGTCATTTTACAATTCTTTTCTCACTGTAACCGTGTATCTTAAGGACAAGAAGCTTTCACAGTATGATTTCTTTTTATATATATTTCATACTGAAAAAATCTTATGCGGCCATTTCAGCGATAATCCAAACGTGTGAATAGAAAAAAATAACAACTACAAGAGCACATGGAGAGTGCAGACTCCCACCAAGACCAAATGCCGTATCTCACAATGTTAATCAAAATGAAAATGTATTCATGTATCTACCCCTGGCGGGCCAGTAGTTTATCAGTCATCCCGCTGACAAACAGAGTAACAAACCAACTAACACAAGGGCAGAGTGGGGCTCCAATGTCTCCTCAACAGCCAACAAAGCTTTAAGTTTTTAAAATACCTTCAACTCTGTGTCATGTCTCTCTGACTGGTCAGCTAAACCTTCATTCTGTGAACTCTACTCCATAGTATAACAAAACCAGGTTTTAAGATTAGTAATGCTGTTTACGCTAAATTACTACCCTATGTATGTATGTCATGTAACTCAAAAATAGTAACCTCAGACAATATTTGTAAATTGAGCAAATAGTTACAAAATTGGATGAAAGGGTGATTCTTCTTAGAGGCTGATTGGTCGACTAAAAGGACCCCTGTTTACGTTTGTGCATATAGTGCTGACAAGCAGACAGCATAGTACACATGTTGCCTGAAACATTGCACCAACAGGCAAATTGCCCATTATAGAGAAAAAGCAAAGCAAAACTTGATTTATAATGCACATTCCAGATGATACACATTGTGCCTTGCAGAAAAGCAAAGAACATTTATAGTATAAACACATGCATGCTCAGTGCACGAAAACAATCAGGTCCAATTAAAGACACAACCACAACAAAACAAAGCTAATGAAATAGTAGGATACAATGAATATTTTCTTACCGACTTTAAACAATGCCACTATTGAAGCATACCTAAGGCAATCTATAGCAGAGTATTCCAATAGCTAAGACAACACAAAACAAAAGCACCTCCACCAAGTTTGAAATAAATCATTCTAACAAGACAGGCTGATGAGGAAGGCCAAGTAGGGCTTGTAATATGTCAAATCTAGTCACTCATTGAAGAGTAACCAGAGAGACAAGGGTGGCTGCTGTATCTTCATAGATGAGATTACAGAAATACAACCAATTACTGTAGAGATGAATGCATGTATTACTTTTCTACATCAAAGGGTCTTACTTGGTTACATGAGTTACATCAAAAGAAAAAGTATTTTACCAACAGAAACCAAATGCTGTGTTGAAAGACAGCTCGTGCCCATGAAACTGCACTGCCAAGGTCTTTTAAGATGTTGCGAGTTACTTTTACTTCATCAAGATAGTCAACTGTGATTTTCCTCTCAGTACTCAACCTGAGGACTTAACAAAATTATCTGACAGCCAAACTAGCAACAGGTGGTGTGTACAGAAAGTGAATCCCTGTAATGAGTGGGGTTCAGTGGTTTACCTACGCATCTTGGCTGCTTCACTCAGTGTGGTGCGTGCGGTAAATGTTGTGTAATATGAGGGGGCTGCAGATGGTGGAGCCGTCTGCTGTTATAACTCACTTAGTAGATAAGGACACTCACCATCACCTACCTTTCCTGTCACTGACTGTTGCCATAGTGATACAAGGAAATGGGAATTTGCTGGGTGTGTGAGCAAACAGGAGTGTTCATCTTTGAGAACAAGCCAGACACAGCTCTGTAACCACTTAGATCCACTTAACCAAAGTGAGACGTGTCACAGTCAGTAAAAAGAGTTCTCTAACACTTTCCAGAGGAGAATTTTATTCTTTCAAATGTATTTATACCCTCATGGGACACCAAATAAACCTGAAGCCAAAGCTAGTACAATTATTGTAACTTTTATATTGAACAACTATTACACTCAATCTTTGTTCAAATTTATCTCCATCAAAAGGCCAACATGGGCAGTGAAGTTTTCATTTAAAAAAAAAAAAAAAGACCTGAAACAGAACTCCGTACATCATCGTACAGTCACCTTGAGAGGTAAGTAAGAATACAAATATGGTGATCCATTTTCTGATTCTGATCTAAATTGTTTTCCCTCCTGGACTTCAGAACAGGTGAAAAGAACCAGACAATCTTTTTTTTTCTTGCCATCTGTGAAAGGTGGGAAAATACATTTTCCACATTTTTTTTCCAGGATCATTTTTCTAAGTTCACCTGTGAGTGAGACAAAAGATTTGGCAGGTGATTTAACCAAATGTTGGGTATGATGAAATACACTACACACTAAAAACAAGTTACATATGTGTGTGTAAATAAAAACTCTCCTGGAAGGAAACGTGAATGCTTTTAGTCCTTTTCAGAACATCGGGTAATGGTGCTTCAGCCTCTCATGGCCAAAATAAGTATTACAACAACAATCACTTAATCCTGGGGAAAAAAACAACCTGCCAAAACTATGATTTCATCTGTTTTCAAAGATATATAAAATATAACTTAGAAAAATCATCCTGTTAAAACTTTCATGAAAACATTATCGTGGGAAAACCTTTTGTTACACCTGTTCTTAAATCTTAAACACTGACTTTGCTGAATTAGAAACTGGATCACAAAAAATGTGTTTTCTCACCTGCATTAATTATCATTATACTTATATTGTCATACATTAGCAAACAGTTGCCAATTTATGTAGTTTCTGGCCACCAGATGAATGAAAGTCCAATGTTACTAATATGATACTACTATTGTTCTTCTCCAAAACATAATGTACATACTATAACTCCTCTGACATCGTCTTAATAAGCAACTAACATAAGTGATTGAATCATTAAACAATGTCTTGGCAACAGTATCCACTGTACAGCTTAACACAATTGTATTTTATTTTATTTCAACCAGTTTAATCTCCTAACAGGATCCAATAAAGATGCCATGTATCTGAAAAACAGCAAGTGATTTTTGAGGTTTATCTCAATAGTGGGAGCTTTGTGTTCACCGGCAGTGTCAGTAAAGTGGAAGCCTGTATTTGCTGAGAGAAGCCTGCCTCTCACAATGAGAGCATGAATAATCTACCGTAACGTCTAATGCCTGTAGAGAGGCTCTGGTTTGTCCTAATGTAATAGAATTATTCTTCAAAGATCTCTAGATGTAGAACCACAGTGGAACAAACAATTACAATTCAATGCGTGAAATCTACAATAATGCAAGATTGTTTTCGAGCCTTATTACCAGGAAATACACAGTTATGATTTACTTTGTAGTTGTCTCAGCACTAAAGATGCCTATTTACTGGGATTTATTTATTTTCTTTTATTTTTTTATTTATTTTATACACTATATTCATAGACATTTTTCTCTGCATTTGACCCATCCCTGGGTTGCCCATGACAGGCGCCCGGGGAAAGTATATTTTTTTATGTATATTTTCTATTCACAATCAAGAATGACACTGCATGTCTTAATTGTAAATGGAATATATGGCTGTTGTATGGATGGATGGGTGAATGGGAAAAACAAAGAAGAGTTTGAGGAGAAGACTGTACCACCCTCATATCTAAATATGAAGCTACATTCAGTGGCTGGTTAGCTTAGCACAAAGACTAGAAATAAGGGGAAACAGCTAGCCTCATAAGTAGCCTGGTAACAACACCCGCCTTCCAGTACCTCTAAAACTCACACATTTACACGTTATATCTCTTGTGTTTAATCCAGGGGTCTTCAATGTTTTTCAGGCCAAGGACCCCCAAACTGATAGAAAGATGGAGCAGGGCCCCCTACTAGTATATTGTATAAAATTGTGTTTTATATTAAACTGGGCCTAGTGCCATGTATAAACATACCTTGTTATTGTGCATTCAATACTAAGCTATTTAAATAATACACAGGTTCATATATTCATGTTTTTATATTAAACATGTGTAAGGTACAGTGAGTAGGGTGGCCGTGCCACTGCCATTTAGAAACATACCTTGTATAATAATCATGCATACAAGCTATTCAAATTGACGTTTTTATTTAAACATAAATGTGGAAACGAAAATGAGTGATGGCCTATTAGTGCCACTGCCATGCATAAACATACCTGTTATCTTGCATACAATACTGGACTATTAAAATAATGGACAGATTCATGTTTGAAAAAAAAAGAAAGAAAATTGTCTAACCAACCAAAAATTTCGCGGACCCCCTGCAGTTCCTCCACGGACCCCCTAGGGGTCGCGGACCCCCTATTGAAGACCTCTGGTTTAATCTGTACAAAAATTGTAGTGTAGCAAGTGCAATTCACAGTTTTACTAATAGTTATCGAGCAGATCTTTGGAGCAGTAAACCAAAACACAAGTTACTGCTGTTTCATGTAACATTCTGAAAACCAGAATACCACATTGTTATTATAAAATTATTAATTTTGAATAATAATAACGATTATAATAATAATACATTTGTATAAGTGTATAGCGCTTTCAAAAGGTACTCAAAGGCACTTTACATGAAAGAAAGATCTGTCAACATAAATTATACCTGAATAATATCCACATGGAATGGCCCCTCGCTAAAATACCTGTGGCCAGTAAGAAACTTTTGAGGCTTGGGCTTCAGTTGCTTTATGATTAATTTAAGCCCGAGGGTCCCCCAATTGGGGGACGTAGTACATAAAAACTTAGAGAGTTTTGTGTTAAAAGTAACTGGCAGAGAACCCACGAAGAACTAATATAATGATGTTATAGTTCTGCAGAAACCTCAGCGTCCTGGGAACAACATGAACTAGGTCACTTCTACATGAGACAAAGACATCTCCCATCAGCCAAGCAAACAAATAACAATATATCATAAATCATAACTCGATATGACTGGAAAAAACCGGAGAAAACAGCTGCTACTGTCCGTTAGCAACGTGCTACCTACAAACATGCAGCATGAAAAAGCATGTCCGCTTGACGGAGATAACGGGCATATCTTCCATTTCTCTCTCCGGTAAACCATCGCAGAGATATTCAGCTTCGAACACAAAAAGTCACACAGCTTTCATCGAATCATTCACTTTTGGTCGAATCACAGCGAAAAAATGAAATTTCTCCGTACTTCCACTGCTTGGTATGTCCAGCTGCATGTGTTGTGTGTGAATCCGTTCGATTCGTGTCTCTCCGACACTCCTCGGCTTCTTGGGAGGGTTGGAAGCTCAGCAAATTAGATTTCAGATCTGCCATCAGATGGGACGTTTATCATTCCCATTGGCTAATAGTGCTGTCAATCATCTAGCTTTCAATTCCAGGCAATTCTATTGGCTTCTACGGTTCGAAGGAGGTCTCAATGGTGAAAATCGGAGAAAGGGGGGCTGAGATACAGCCCTAAACAGAGAGAGTGGGCTGAATCTGAAGGAGTAAAATGACCATAAAAAGGGCTTAGAAAGAGCTTAAAACACTAAAAAAAAGCCAAATCTTCTGTCTTTTGATTCATTGAACATCAGGAGTGATAAACAGAAGTGATATAGAGTGTTTTTTAGTTTAAAAAATATTTTTTTATTCAAATATTGGAATATTTCATCAGTTTTGCAATTTTATATGCTCTATATTTTATGAATGCTTCACTGTATATATGTATAAATGTGTATAGAGAGCCTTTATCAGTTGTTATAAGAGCTGGAAATATTTTAAATCTTGGATTTCCATAATTTCCAAAAAAAAATATCCTGAAATTGCTGTTTTTCCCCAGCGAGATTTAGAATTTTCCAAGTTGTGCCATGTTCCATCTTAATCTTATGTTAACCTGTAACATATATACTGATATTTCCATGACTCAGCACATCTCAAATATCTAATCTTTTAACACAATTTTTTTTTTTTAAATAGCCCTTACAGTGCCCACGCTACACTCACTCACGTATTTCGTATCTTTTTTCGAGCTGAGGCCTGAAATAAATATCAATATGTAATTTTATACCAGCATATTATTATTTATACTTCCTTGTTTATACCCGTTTTCTAAGTGCACCTAATTTAAATACTGCATATAGTGTCATTTATTGTAAGTATTGTTTGGTCTCCCCTGGGTTACAGTTTTCATCTGCATGTTCAAATTCAGTGATCATGAACGTTTTAACAAAAAAACAGCATCAATGTGCCAGACAATTGATATGAGAAGAATGATAAACAGTATATTACATTTGAAAGACAGTGCCGGTGTTAAATTTGAACCTAAAACCACATATGTTTAACTTTCTTGATAGGGGGTATGGCATGGAATTAGCACTGATAGACTTCCAACAGAAAATGATCTTTCTACATGCCTGTCCTGTTCCTTATTGAGGTAGAAATTTAAGTCCCTCTGCTTGGTGATATTCTTCAACTAATAATGAGTATTACAGTGGTGTTAGCAAGTGAGCCTGTCTGTCTCAAGTGTATGATGAGTAAGCCTGCCTCAAAGCCTGCAGCAAATCCTCTGTCTAATTCTCTGTCCAGCATGAAGCCTATCCCCTCCAGCCTTCCCCCGGCCCTCTGGGGGGATCTGGATCAACATCTAATGAACCGCCTTCATTTACCGCTACCTCCACTATTTGCCCTCTACAGCTAACTCGAGAACACAATCAAGTACCTCTGTGTTCCATTTCCTGTGGACCCGCGGGCCCTTGGAAGCTGAGGTTACCATGGACACAGGAAGCCCATGAGAGCTTTCATGGATGCAACAACACTCCAAAAATAGACTAGATTATGAAGCCACTCTCTCTTTGGATTTAACAGGCTTGGATTATTTTCTGTCAGGTCTGATCTCGCCAAAATTTGGGACACTAGCACAATTTCTAAAAATGTTAATAATGTTAAATTACAATTTCCCACCATGAAAGGATTACATTAAGGAGACATGACTAGCAACAGGAAGCAGTTTGACATAGACATAGAGTAGATAATTAAATGTGTAGAAGTTAAAAAATGATTCTCTTTTAACCATTGCTACATCTTACCATTGCCTTTACCTGTAAATGCCGATTCCATGGGTGCTTGGGCACCCATGGGTAGGACCATAAGGGACTATATACTAGAATATTGTAAAGTTGTCCAATGAGGACCAATAGTGGAATGTACATAGTTTCAAAGCAGCATGTTTTAATTGTAAGAGTGTTGTTTTGCCCAAACCAATCAGAGGCAAGTGACGTTCTTTCCCACCAATATCTTTTCCAGCCTTCTTGAAAGCTGCTGTAGCAGTGCAGGTACATTAAGGTAAGTACGGTTAGTTAATTTCTTCATAAATATACACATCAGAAGCTTTACAGTGCAGCATAATTGTCTGTCAGTCACTGGAATTTGATGTCAGCACATGGGTTCTAATGATGCAGGAAGATGATCACCAGAACTGACCACTCAAGGAGATACCTGTCATTCTGTAAAACTTTATTTTTTTCGCCTTTTGGTTCTTCTGTAAAACGTGAGAGAGTGAACCAGGAACCCGACCAGAACTAAAATGCTAAAATGTATCATTCTTTCCTTGGTCCAGAACAAATGAGCCCAACTACAGGTATTAAAGCACCCTTTTTCCTCCCAACAGAAAGCTGCACAGCAGTGTCAATACCATCCATGCAGAGTCGGACTGGCAATCTGTCATACAGCAGCGCAGTGGCACTGACTTTCTTCACCTCCCCCCCTCACTTTCACATGGATCCGTCCATGAAATATTAGAGGTTAAGTGGGAAATAATCTAATAAAATCCAGACAGAAAGCAGAGTTGAATGAAAATACAAATGAAATGCATAAAGGAGCGTAAAAGTAGAAAGGTGGAGAGAAAAGGCCAGTTTGTTGATGCCATTGCGAAATCCTGCTTGCTGCAGCTGTGATAACGTCAAAAGTCTGCAGGCACCAAATGAAGAGGAGGAAAGAGTCTGGGGCAGCGGAGAACAGAAGCAGAGGACCCTCCAGCCGGCCATACATGTAAAAGTATTAACGCAATTGAATTCACAACAAAGTGTTTTCAATATTGTTTGATGTTAAAATGTGAGGTATTTTCAATGAAAATTGCAGTCTGCGCTGCAATAAGATTTCAGAATGCCTTAATATGTTGTATGAACCTTGGTGTTAGTTCTGCAGTGCAGTCATTGTTGTGTCTCTGGGGACATTATCTGTGGTCAGCTAACCCTTGACACTCTGGGGAGCTTTAGTTCCATCGTGCAGCTGTCCCCTGCAGAGGTTAGATAACAGATGATTCCATAACCTTCCATAGTCATCAAATAATGTGGCAAACCTTCACCCTGTCAGAATCTTGATTAGTCAGTCTGCTTGGCTTCACACTGCTGAAGATGTGACCTTGATTGCCACGGCTGTTAAAAACATGCTTTGAGTTATTTTTCTGCACATTCTGACTGGCCTACACTGCCCGTCCCTCCTCAAATCCATTAGTTCTGGAGAATCAAATTTTTGCTTCATTTCAGAAATCAATTTTTCTTACCTTAGGTTAGATATTACTCACACACACACACACACACAATACAATGATGCACCACAAGCCAATAAAGGCTAGTAAATGTAAAAGTGTAACCACAGATTTCAAAATGTATGTCTTTGTGGTTACAGATAGCTCAGAATACCATTCCTATTAATGTTTCAATTAATGTGTTTTTCTTTTTCATCTCCACCAGGAGGATCATGCCATTGGTCATGTGTGTGTATGTGTGTGTCTGTCCATGAGTGAGTGTGCATCTATGCGTCTGTCAACAGCTAATCTCACATTCTGCTGAAGCAAGCTGTGACCACTTATAGCTCACATTCTGCATGCCATGGCTGACACAGTGGGGGAAATCAGGATTTTATCAATACTAGTACTATTATCGATACTGCTTATTGGTTCGGTTTCTTATCGATACTCTTATCGGTTCTTTTTGATTATGTTGTGAGAAAAAAAGACAATTAATTAAAAAAGATTCAATATTGCTTAGTCATTCGTGTGTAAACTTTCTGTATGTAAATTCTTTGAATGGCAACAGCAGAAATGTTTAAATCACACACTATTGTTGTTGTCAAAAACTATTATTCAAAATACCTTATAAGTTATGTGTTGTTATGAGTTATAACACTAACTTATAACAACACAGCTACTCCCTTATTATTAACTATGTATCAAACAACTCAATATATACTGACAGACAGTTGTTACTTCAATCCCTTTGACTCCTCTGTTGAGAAGGGGTGCAGGCCTTTAACAATAAACTGGGTAACAGCCCTGTGACACTCGTTCACCCTCTAATGTGTCATCTTCCCTGTAGCTGCTAGCGTGAAGGGACTTGGGCTGAGGGAGGGGGGATGGGCTGGGTCATGGCTGCAGCCTCAGTCCAACAATCTACAAAATCCTTAAAATACAGTCGCAGCTAAATGATTAGCTAAGTGATTATCTTTCATGATTAGCCTGTTGTTATTATCAAACTCCGTATGGCAACGCTAATGTTACCTCCAGTGGTTGACGATGGATGGCTGCTCGACAAACAGTAGGAAACTGAGCTTTTCTTCACATTTATGTTCCGCTTGTTGGCCAGATGCTGTGATAACCTGCTGGTGTTACCTCTCTTACTTTTGAGGGTTTTATTGTATTTGAGACGAGAGTTCTCAGCATCTACTCGAGTAAAATGTAGCCACACTTTGGATCTGTTTCTTCTCTCTGCCATGATGTGAGTCTCACATTGTACTGAGCCGGAGTCAGTGTGTGTGTGTGTGTGTGTGTGTGTGTGTCAGATTAAAGCATGACTCCGCCCCGCGTGCAAAGACACATAGACTGAGAGAGGAGGTTTGCAAAGCTGCTTTTTTTTGCTAAGTACCGATAGCAGAACCGTTAACTCCGGACCTTATCGATACTCTGGGCATTTACTACTTTGTTATCCGTTCCTGTTTAGAACCGGGTATCAGGGGCATCCCTAGTTGGGACACTTCTATTGTTTTGAACAGTGTCTTTGGCTACAAGTTGACAGCTAATGAACTAGCAGTACACAAACTGTTGTATCTTTCCGCAACTCAGTCACTGCTCAGCAGGCAAACAGCTTGGTGAGATGAATTTTGTTTTTGGCAAGATTGCATGAAATCTCTGATATGACGAACTTCCATTGACTGCATACATCACTGCTTGTTTTTTGAATTAGCAGACGCACCTGGTGGAGATCTGCACTGTACTGTTTGCACCTTTCTAGGTCTTGTAGTTTGTTTTGTTTTTTTGGCTAGGTTTAGGCAACAAAACTACTTGGTAGATTGTGGTATAAGTTAAAATAAGGTTTGTTTTTAAGTTTGTTTCGTAGCATTGTATACATTATATCAACTTTGTGACAATGTTTTTACTCAAAACTTTATTAACATCAGTCATATTCACACAGGTACACATTTGACTTCTGCATTTAACCCATCCCCAGCATTAGTCCCAATGAGCTGCTGTATAGTGCCCAGGTAGCAACTGGAATCTCCTGGGAGCCCCTGTCATCCCAGATGGGCTCTTGGGATCGATTTCATCTGTCATTCTGCATTTGAACATCTAGAGGAGGAGCAGTCCCCTGTAATCCTGCAGGGTTATGCCATGGATTTACCCAGTTCAGATTGGATTGACTAGGACACTCTACAGTTGTGGTCAAAAGTTTACATACACTTGTAAAGAACATAATGTCATGGCTCTCTTGAGTTTCCAGTTATTTCTACAACTCTGATTTTTCTCTGATAGAGTGATTGGAACAGATACTTCTTTGTCACAAAAAACATTCATGAAGTTTGGTTCTTTCATGACTTTATTATGGGTTAACAGAAAAAGTGACAAAATCTGCTGGGTCAAAAATATACATACAGCAACATGAATTAGCAATTTTAGTGACTTAGAAAGTTGTGTCAATGAAATGAGCTTCATAGCATGGCCTCTTAACTTCTTGTGAGCGATTATGAGTGACTACAGCTGGTGACTTCTCTGAGGCCATTTAAATAGGGCTCATTGGATACAAACGCCCACAAACGCTACAATGGGAAAGTCAAAGGAGCTCAGCATGGATCTGAAAAAGCGAATCATTGACTTGAACAAGTCAGGAAAGTCACTTGGAGCCATTTCAAAGCAGCTGCAGGTCACAAGAGCAACAGTGCAAACAATTGTTTGTAAGTATAAAGTGCATGGCACTGTTTTGTCACTGCCACGATCAGGAAGAAAACGCAAGCTATCACCTGCTGCTGAGAGAAAATTGGTCAGGAGGGTGAAGAGTCAACCGAGAACCACCAAAAAGCAGATCTGCCAAGAATTAGAAGCTGCTGGAACACAGGTGTCAGTGTCCACAGTCAAGCGTGTTTTGCATCTCCATGGGCTGAGAGGCTGCCGTGCAAGAAGGAAGCCCTTGCTCCAAAAGCGCCACCTTAAGGCTCGACTGAAGTTTGCTGCTGATCACATGGACAAAGATAAGACCTTCTGGAGGAAAGTTCTGTGGTCAGACGAAACAAAAATCGAGCCGTTTGGCCACAATGCCCATCAATATGTTTGGAGGAGAAAAGGTGAGGCCTTTAACCCCAAGAACACCATGCCTACCGTCAAGCACGGTGGTGGTAGTATTATGCTGTGGGGCTGTTTTGCTGCCAATGGAACTGGTGCTTTACAGAGAGTAAATGGGATAATGAAGAAGGAGGATTACCTTCAAATTCTTCAGGATAACCTAAAATCATCAGCCCGAAGGTTGGGTCTTGGGCGCAGTTGGGTGTTCCAACAGGACAATGACCCCAAACGCACATCAAAAGTGGTAATGGAATGGCTAAATCAGGCTAGAATTAGGGTTTTAGAATGGCCTTCCCAAAGTCCTGACTTAAATCCCATTGAGAACATGTGGACAATGCTGAAGAAACAAGTCCATGTCAGAAAGCCAACCAATTTAACTGAACTGCACCAATTCTGTCAAGAGGAGTGGTCAAAGATTCAACGAGAAGCTTGCCAGAAGCTTGTGGATGGCTACCAAAAGCTCCTAATTGAAGTGAAAATGGCCAAGGGACATGTAACCAAATATTAGCACTGCTGTATGTATATTTTTGACCCAGCAGATTTGATCACTTTTTCTGTTAACCCATAATAAAGTAATGACAGAACCAAACTTCATGAATGTTTTTTGTGACAAAGAAGTATCTGTTCCAATCACTCTATCAGAGAAAAATCAGAGTTGTAGAAATAACGGGGAAACTCAAGAGAGCCATGACATTATGTTCGTTACAAGTGTATGTAAACTTTTGACCACAACTGTACTTCTCCGCTGTGGTGGTCGAGGTTATACAGATGTAGGTGGGCAGCGGCGACTAACAGGATCGACGTGGTTGGTTCCATGTTACATCACGGCAGTAAGTGTATTCATCAAGCTCCACCCACAGGACCCATAGAGTCCAGTAGAGAGCAGAGCCTGGGTCAGTTAGAAAGAAGGTTATAATATTGTAACCCTAGTTTCATAAGCACAGGCAGAGCCCTCCACCAAGAGTGCCATGCTGCTCCTAAGCCACTGGCTGAAGAGGGTGTTGGATTTCAAGCAGCAATGTGTGCAGCCTTATATTCTGTGGGGCCCGCACATATTTGGGTAGGCAATCTATGCATATGTGAATTTCCAGTGAACGAATGCATGCTCGTGTTTGGAGAGTATTATCTATCGGGTCCAGTAGAGTGCTCCGTCTGTGCCCATATCATAGCCTCTGTTATGTAACATAATATGACTTATTTTGTTATCTTAAAATAAGTCAAATTTCACAAGGGACACAAACACCGGTATCTTGGGAAAGTCCTTTATTTGCTAGACCCATCGATTCATCCCGACCTCTTCCCTATGCAGATTTTATACCACAGCACCGATCATCCTCCTCTACTTCTGCCATAACTACGGCCAGACAGAGAGTAACATTTTGACATGCAGGGCCACTGACCAAGATCGACAACTTAGGAGTGAGAACCGGCTTGATGTTCACAGCATGATGTTACTTAAATCTTAAATCATGGCTATTTGTCATAACAATAACACAAAAGGGCGGCCTGTTATAGTTGGGTATAATGTAACTTTTATTTTTTCTTCATTAACAATTGAGTAATGGGGTAATTAGTGTTAATGCAATATTGCATCATTAACATCAGCAGAAAAGCACCAACCAGCAGATTCAAGCTAAATGAAAACAAATTAGATTTTGGGGTTTTGTTTTTCTCTCACTTGTTTTTAATTTACCCACCAACTTTTCCAGTGCCATGTAATTGAACACATGCTTCAGTATTTGTCATTCAGCAAATAACATTCTGGGTCCCTCAGGAAAATTTAGCAACATGGTGGTCATTAACACCAACCTGTCTCGCACATTTACAGATGCGGTCCTTCATAACATCTAGGGATTCTGAACCGTTAGCTGCAGCCATTCACCAGAACATCTATATAAAAGGAATCCTAACACTCAACACCCATCACAAGATTAGCCTCTATGCAGATGATGTATTGCTCTTCCTTCAAAACCCCTACTCAGCACTACAGGAAACTATTAAAGTCATTGAATCATTCTCTAATATCTCCCACTACTCCATTAACTGGGACAAATCATCCATCCTTCCATTAGATAGTAACAGTTGGGATGGGGCAGCCCATACACCACCTATCCTTCATGCACAGGTGTCATCACGAATGTAGAAATATAGGTTCCCCCAGGCTGTCAGAGCTGTTCACACTCAACTTCACTCTACTACTCTAAACAATAAATGACAACCTCCTCTGCTGGCTGAAACTACCACTATCACTCATGGGTAGAATAGCTACAGTTAAAATGACTTCCTAAAATGAATGACCGATTCGTATTCACAATGATACTATCTCAACCCACCCACTCCTGGTTCAAATCTCTTGACTCAATCATCACCCAATTCTACTGGAAAAAATAAGACACCAGGAATTAAACTGGCCACTCTCCAAAAACCAAAAACACAAGGAGGACTTGAAGCCCCACATTTTTTCCACTACACTCTAGCAAATCAACTTCAACACATTCTTAAATGGATCCACCCCAATCAATCAGATAACACATGGTTAGATATAGAACAAGCAGTTTGTAAAGACATTCAGATTTCAGACCTACCATTTTTCAGCCAATCAAACGTCATTCTTGTTTCAAAACACAAACAATAGCATAAACTCTGACAGCCTGGTGGAAATTCCACAAAATCACAAACACCACTTTTGCACCTTCAAATTTGACTCCCATCTGGAACAATCCTGACTTTCTAAGCCACAAGAAACCTCTAAATCTCCACAGATGGTCCGCTAAAGGCATCACTCATCTGAAACATGCATAATTAAGGGCGTGGCCTCTTTTACTTACATGTGGGTGCCGTCACAGCCGCTAGCTGTCTGCTAGGTGTCACCTCTGATAATTCAAGTCACTAAACCCAACCTCTCAGCTGTGTTTGTGGTGTTGTTGCATATTCCTCAAATAATATGGCTTGCTGTTGATTGTCCTAATGACCAATGTGCCAGCGTTGGACGATGGGATGCTGCTGAATGACTTCCATGCTGGCATCGTTTTTCAACTGGATATCAGGAACTGTAACGTCCGTGAAACTTTGCTGAATCCTAGAACACAAGACAGAGTCATTCAACCATGACTCTTTTTCTACAAAACAATCTAATAGAACAGAGGACTCTGGCAGGAAGAAAAGAGGATGTATTATATTATTATATTGAATAACGTCAATGTTAATGTTCAAATTGAAGGAGCTGACGGGAACGCGTTTTACTGGTGCTGTAATGTTATGTTGGATGATTTAATGTGACAAATAAATTGATCGATTGATTGAAGAAGTCATGTGCTCTAGTTTTTTACTTATGTTTGAATAATTGTATGTATGGCTAAAAAAGACCAACTTTTTTTTAATTGTTTCTCGAACGGTTCTTATTCAGAAATGGTTGACTTTTGGGTTAAAATAAATCTTCATTGATAGGCGGCAGAAGACAGGACACAGTTGTAGTTACGTTTTTCGTATCCAGGGGGTGTTAAGAGGTCAATCAACGTTGATCTATTGTATATGCTCAGCAGAGAAAATAAATCGCTGTGTCTTGTTTCACAAATGACTTTTAAAAATATTATATATTTTCCTATTAACATGGATATTCTGCTCTGCTAGTTCATCTCTACTCTCCAACCTCACCCTCTTCCTGCATTAGCATATAAGGTATTATGAGTGTTAAAGCACAAGTAAATTAAACTTCTCAATTGTGTTCATGAATGGCATTAGTTTTTGAGGAATATCAGGTTATTAATACGCTAATTTAATCCTCTCAATTATATGGGATAATTTATTTTATCTAGTTATTTATTTTAAGTGCCATAGAAAGACAGACAGAGATGGAGAGAGAGAGGGAGAGAGGGGAAGTGAAGTGGAAAATGCAGTGCCAGCCAAGCAGTGTTTCAATCAGCCCATCTGAGGACTTGTCTCTGGAACAGATAGCTTGATAATAAACTAATTATGATACAGTCAGACATGTCAACAGCCGAGCACTTCACACCTGGCTCAATCTCATCTCTGAGATGTTCCAATGAGTGCCCAATTGCAAAGAAGATGCAAGACTCTCTGTCCTATGCCGTTAGGGTATGAGTTCATATAGAAAATAGTGAAATGAACCCAAAAACCCATCCAAACAATGGCAAACCTGTTCAGCACATTGTGTGTGACCTTTTATCCCATTTAGTCTGATTTGTGTCTCACAGCACATTCACATGAATGCAGGTTTGATTACTTGTAGTGTTTCATTTTGCCTTTAATGTATGGCACAGGGTTAGCAAAGAGCCATGGGTAGGATTTGAACCCATAGGCGCCACAGTAAGGACTCAGCCTTGGTGCATTGGGGTCACCACTGGTGCCTCGCGGTGTGCATACTTGAGACAAGCCTTCCTGCTCATGTCGGATGACATCCAACAACAGACCACAGCTCGAATTAAGGCAAGTGGTCATTCTGCATTACAAATGGACGAATCTACAGACATAACAAAGAAAGCAGTTTTACTCGTTTACGTGAAACATGTGTGGGTAGGGGACTGACAGGAACAATTTCTCTGCACAAGAGAGCTCCCTACTACTATGACTGCAGAGGACATGTTCAGTTCAGGTTCAAACTGCACCATCTTTTCATTAAATACATTTAAGAAGTTGAAAATTTGGGTCGCGGCATGTCATTAAGAGGTGATGGTGGGTCCCGCAGCGAGACCAGTTGAGAACCACTGAGCTAGAGAGGGAAAGGACACTCATAGTGTTGGTAGCACCCACCTGACCAATCTCAACAGCCAATCTGCACCCCTGAACCCACTAATATATGCGTTAATCAGCCATCAGAACCCAACCAACTTTATGCATTATACTAACACAATTGTGTTGAAGGAGGACTGAGAAAATTACAGAGAGAAGTACTGAGCGCCACATTAGTGAGAGAGAGAGAGAGAGAGAGAGAGAGAGAGAGAGAGAGAGAGAGAGAGAGAGAGAGAGAGAGAGAGAGAGAGAGAGAGACTATACATTAGCATCCAGTTTCCCTGGAAGTTGTAATACATTATTTGGAACGCTGCTTTTCCACTTTTTGACCTCTCCCAAACTGAGACATTTTCAACTAAGCTCATCCAACCCATTTATAGCACAGGTTACACTGCCACCCACAGATCCCAATTCACTGCAGATTGTGTTAACCTCTTTGCTACGGTTCACAGGTCTATAGAAACAATAATAGCTGGGATCTGAATCTGGTTTAGGCAAATGTTGGGTTTTGTGGTTTGTGCAATTTGGTTTCAATGGTAATTCTCACAATACATCCCATCACTCATTGGGCATATTAGTTACGAAATATGAAAATGCAACTGCTGGTATCCTGATCAAGCTATTACATTTCTTGTAAACTATGCTTATGTTGTGCATATTAACCAACACTTCCTTTGGTTTTTCTTTTTTTGTTTGAACAGTCAACCTCAAAGTTCACACTGCATCTATGAAACTCAGATGTGAAAGTGGAACACATGCAGCAGAACTCAGCAGGGCAACAGATTAGTGGTTTTGGTTGACATCTTTCCATAGTCCAGTCAATAAGATTAGTGGATTAAGCTCACATCTTTCAAAGCAGATTGAACATAATTAGGGATGGTTGTACAAAAAGCAGACAAGATTAATGGATGCTCGACTTCAGCAAAATGTGAAACCTGGATAATATACACAAAATACAAGTAGAATATTTTTTATTTGATACAAGAATGATACAGAAATCTTAAGGAACCTTAAGTTATTCTTTGTTTCACAAAATAAAAGCTTTGCCTAACCAAATTCAACCCAGTTACCCCAAAAAAATGTTGGCATTGAACATTTCTGCAACCACAAGATCATTTTCAAAGTTTCTGAACCAAAAATACGTTTCATAAATACATTTTATATCAACTTCTTAGCTGAAACAATTGGTTATGTTTAGGCAACGGAACTAATTGCTAATTGTAAAAAAATTGTTTTAACGTAAAATATCAGAACAATGTAATGTAACAACCGTAACAAGGTAACAACGTAACTAGCATAAATAAATAATGACACAAGGGACATGAGCAGGATAGTACGAGGGACAGTAGACGACTCAACACTGAAACGGGGGAAACACAAACTAAATACACAAGAGACTAATCAACTAATGCAACACAGGTATGGTGGAAAAGAGGCAGGGACAAGACAAAAGCAAGAAGTAAAACCAAACATGACACATGAGGAGAGTTACTTTCAAAATAAAACAGGAAATGGACTAAACAAACCCTAGGATCATGACACTTGGTTGAGATTTCATGCTAAGTCTTAGCTATGCCTTTGTTTCTCTTAAATACAAAATGGAAATAGTCATAAAAGTAATGTTTGTGGTCAAATGCACAACATAAAAAAACAAGCCAAATGCAAGTATATGGATGATGCACCTGTTTGTCTATGCATTTTATACACAGTTAAAATAGAGCAAGTGCTTTCAACAATAAGCACACCCACATTACTCTTCACTCATCATCCTGACTTCCTCTGTCACTGAAACTGCTTTCCAAACACAGTTGTCGACAGCAGTGCACGGTGTGGCTCCAAGGCCCCTCACCACCACCGTTTGTCCTAATCCTGTGGATTCTGGTGTAATGGCGTTGAAGACCCTCTCTACAGTGGATGAGATCCTGTGTTTGCCGATCTGTTTTCCCCACAGGGTCCCTCAGCAGAGCTCATTTAGCAGCCTGATGCTTTGTAATTAAGGGTAGCGCTGGATGGCATTGCCGGTTCCCAGTTAGTTCCTGCATTCTGTTTTTTTATTGTAGAGACTGCTAATGAGTCAATTAGTCTCCTGTGAGGGATCAGGTGGGGTGTGATGGGGTGGATAAGGATACGCCAGATGTTTGTTGACATGGAGTGAAGTGGGTGTTTGCATGTATACATGCCTATTTGTGTCTAGGCAGAAGCATATGCAGTCACTGTCACACTCAAAGCCAGTATCTTATCCAGCCTGTTACAGTATTACATACCCTAAGACACAACTCCAGACTCAGTGCCTTCATGAGGCCAAACAAGAAGAGACAATTACAAGAGCATGTTCCACCAAAAAACAAAGAGGAAACACAACAGTTAATTTTATCTTCATTTTTGGCCACACTGGGGCAGCTCAAGAGACAATGCTAGTGTACAGAGAGAAACAAGAATGCTAATAGAGAGAAGGCAAACTGAGAATCTGAAGCTAGTTCACATTACTTTCACTTTTAATGTGGTTCAATATAAAGGAATATTAGTCAGTAAATGATTTCATTGGGGCGACTGGGACTCAGTGATAGAGCAGGTCATCCTTCAATCAGAGGATTGGAGGTTCGATCCCCGGCTCTGCTGGTCCACTATGTGTCCCTTGGCCAGTAACCTAACCCGAAAAGTTCTCCCGTATGCTGTGCCCAAATTTAGTGAATGTAAGGTGATGTTAGATAGTCCTGATGTGCAGGTGGCACCTTGCATGGAATGGGTGTACATGTATTGTTTAAGCGCTTTGAGTGGTGGAGAGACTAGAAAAGCGCTATGTTAAGCGTTAACTTTGAAGACACCATGCAACAAATGGAAACTGACACGTCATCGCTGAAAGGTCCAAAACGGACACAAGTGGGCTTAGATTATATTCATAGTTTAAAGCTTAGTGCCCTTGACCAATTGTCTATTTCAAAATGGGAGTGAGAATGTGTTGGCTGAAGAGATCATATATCCCCAGGAAGTGCTGGAAAATGTCACTGGAAGGAAGGAACTTCTGGAATATCTTGCTTATGCTGCTGTTCCGAAATCCAAACCCCAGATAAGTGGATGCAAATGAAAAAAAAAATGGCAGACATAGAGCTTTTTCCATTTGGAAACTAAAACAATAAGGATTTTTCTTTCAGCGGATAAAAAGCATTGTAGAGAATGACACATTGCCATGTGATCTATTATAGTATAACAAATATTGGTGCAGCTTTAAAATTGAGCTGCAAAATATACCTGGTCATTTTCTTGATCAACAGAGACCAATGAGGAAGTCAGCCAGTGTTTCACAGCAACTAACACCAAACTTGTGGCAGCGTCTCTTGATTTAGTCTCATGCTGAATAAACACCATATCATCATTCTATTACATTCCGATGCTTTCATCTTCCAATCTCATTTCACACTTGCATATGAAAACAGATGCAGAGAATAACCCTGAATCTATTCAGTAACCTGTGCTATCTCTCAATTAACATCTAGACTCTGAAATGCAAGCCTAAACAATGTCCTATCCCTGTTATTGTGAAACAAAGAGGTGGAAAAAGTATTATAGAATTATGGGATGTATCCTACATTGTGAAAGAGCGCTGTCAGCCCATTGTTGTGATGTGCATTGATTGAAGTGAAAAGCACGAGCCATTATTCAAAGCCATCCAGCACTCAATTAACACTCCATTTGCATTATGGCAGAGCTCTACTGCTGCCTCTTGATTAATATGTCTCCTTCTCCCTTGCCAGTCAATCATGAATCATCCTCTCTGCCACAGGACAACGCTACACTCCCCTGCCAGGAAGAAAAGGGGAAGGAGGGGAGGGAGGATGGGAAGAAAGCATGGAGGAAGAATAGAATGGGAGGTGGAGGAGGGAATTTTACTGTGCTGACAGAGGAAGATGGGATGCAAAAGAGGAAGGGTTAGAAGAGAAGGGGAGGGGGAAGGCTGATGGGAATGGCAAGAAAAGGTCAGAATATGGGGGTTAGGGAGTCTTATAAGAAGGGATGGGAAAATAGTAGGAGACAACAAAGGATGGACACGAGAGAACCAAAAGCAAAAGGGAAAAGTGGTCAAAGTGGTTGTGAGCTCCGACATGGAAAGAGGTTTGAGTAGAACTGCTGCTCCTTTCTGGAAAAAGGAGCCAGCAAACCCAGAACATGCTGCATGAACCCAATCTGGTCTAGGGACGTCTTAGGATTCCACTGATAGAGCTGGACATGGCTGAAGAGAGGTCAGCTTTGCTTAACCTGCAGTCACTGCAACTTAAAACTTAAATACATTGTACATATTATGAAATTTAGCCTCTGCATTTAACCCATCCCAGCAGGGATTGGGAGAAGGATGCTTTCCCACGGCCTTCAAGACTGCCAGAGTCACCCCCCTTCTGAAGAAACCATCACTTGACCCCTCTGATGTCAAGAACTTCAGACTGGTTTCTCTTCTACCCTTTCTATCCAAAACACTTGAACGTGCTGTCTTTAACCAACTGTCTTCCTATCTCCACCAGAACAGCCTTTTGGACCCCCACCAGTCCGGGTTCAAAGTGGGTCACTCGACAGAGACGGCCCTCCTTGTGGTGACAGAGTCGCTTCACGCCGTGAGAGCTAACTCTCTCTCCTCTGTCCTGATTCTCCTGGACCTGTCTGCAGCGTTTGACACTGTGAACCATCAAATCCTCCTCTCCACCCTCAAGGGGATGGGCGTCTCAGGCTCTGCACTCTCCCTGTTTGCATCCTACCTGACGGGTCGATCCTACCAGGTGACCTGGAGGGGGGCCGTGTCGGAACCACGCATGCTGACTACGGGGGTTCCGCAAGGTTCAGTCCTGGGCCCCCTTTTCTTCTCGCTATACACAATATCTCTGGGTTCTGTTATTCGCTCGCATGACTTCTCCTACCATTGTTATGCCGATGACACCCAGCTGGTCTTGTCATTTCCCCCCGGTGACACCCAAGTGGAGAGGCGCATCGCTGCGTGCTTGGCTGACATCTCGAAGTGGATGACGACACATCACCTCAAGCTCAACCTAGACAAAACCGAGCTACTGTTCCTCCCGGGGAAGGGTTGCCTGCACCGGGACCTGTCCATCACCATTGATGATACCGTGGTGACGCCAACTCGGACTGCGAGGATCCTGGGTGTGACCCTGGATGACCAACTGTCATTCTCAGCAAACATTTCATCCGTTACACGCTCCTGCAGATTCCTGCTCTACAACATCAGGAGGATTCGTCCCTTCCTCACTGACGAGACGGCACAGGTTCTTATCTAGGCTCTTGTCATCTCCCGCCTGGACGACTGTAACTCTCTACTCGCCGGAGCCCCGGCGACGGCCATCAGACCTCTAGAGCTTGTCCAGAAAACCGCAGCTCGCCTGGTGTTCAATCGCCCCAAGTTCTCCCACACAACTTCCTTTCTCTGTTCTCTACACTGGCTACCTGTAAGAGCTCGCATCCAGTTTAAGACTCTGGTGCTAGCCTACAGGACAGTGAAAGGAACAGCTCCTTCCTATCTCCAGGCCATGGTCAAGCCCTACACCCTCGCCCGACCACTTCGTTCTGCTGCCTCGGGGCGATTGGTTGCCCTGTCGCTCAGAGGTCCTGGCGGCCGATCGACCCGGTCACGGCTGTTTTCTGTCCTGGCCCCACAGTGGTGGAATGAACTTCCCACTGATGTCAGGACAGCAGAGTTGCTGCCCATCTTTCGGCGCAGGCTGAAAACCCACCTCTTCAGGAAGTGCTACCCTGAGCCTTCCACTTAGCACTTATTGTATTCATACTAGCTTGTTGCACTTATTGTATTCGTATTACTTATAGCACTAACTGTTTTTCTTGTTTCTGCACTGTACTTTGGCTCTGAGTTATGCTCTGCTTCATGCTCTTAGATGCTTGTTTGGAAAAGGAAATGTACTTATGACTTCTGGTGACTAGTAGTTCTTTTGATTACCAATGTTGAATGCACTTATTGTAAGTCGCTTTGGATAAAAGCGTCTGCTAAATGACTGTAATGTAATGAGAAGCGCCCAGGGAGCTATTAAGGGTTCTGTGTCTTGCTCAGGGACACATCGGCACAGGACACGTAGCAGATAAGGATTGAACCGCTCTCTACCTAATGGGCCATGGCCTATCTATAGGTTCCAACTCGAACCAAAATAAGCAAGAAGAAATGTAGAGAAAGCTTATATAATAGAATCCTTAAAACCAGATGAGCTAAAGCCCCATACTGTCAGAAAATAATGTTGACAGGATAGGATGCAAACATTAGTCCAAGTCCAAGTCAAATGCATTACACGGCATTACTCTGACATCTGCTTTCAAAAACAGATTCATCTACATCAAGTCCTAAAACATCTTATAATGGCAGCACTGTCTGGTTGAGTGTATGGAATTGTGTCTTCAACACAACTAAATCCGAGAAGAATCAGAGGGTAAATAACTAGAAACTACCTACTTGCATGAAATTTGAACCTGGTCTCATCATTTACATGATTGCTAAAAAATCCCAACTGCACAGGAAGTGGCGCTCCAATGTCACCAAAGAAATATCTGAATGTGCATTTAGTGAACAGTCGACCATGTGAAATTGACTTGTGCACATCCCCAACAGGACTAGAGATGTAGTAAAATGAAGACAGAATGGTGAAGAGATGGCAGCGACATAGATAAGGGATAGAGAGGCATGAATGAGGGAATGATGAAGGATAAAGATTAATGGGTTTGCTGGAAGATGTATGGGGGAGGAGGGGGTTGGGAAGGTGAAGGAAGGGATGCAGCTATTAAAGAGTGAACGAGTGACAATGGGAGGGAGGAAGGAGGAGAAATGTGTTCAATAGGATCCTCCCTTTTGCATTCAAAGGTTTGGAGAGATAATGAGCCATCATTTTGTAACAAGAGAAGAGTTGGGAGAGAAGAGAAAGGACAGACGGAATAGGAAGAGAAATGGATAATTTGTGTAATGAGAATAAGAGTGGGAACCAACGACAACATGCCAATATCTACGCTCAAACTCAGGTCAGGGTCAAGAGTTATTTTTCCATCCACATATACCTCTGAATGAACATCAAGTAAACAACCACGAAGACATTCAGACTCTTTTTTTCTACTTAACTTTAAAAAGGGAAAGAAACACAACATGTACAATCTAACGGATCCATGGTATTTAAGCTCTTTAAGTATGAAGTAAGAAAAAAACTGTACTTGTGTTATTAACCAGTATTGTATAAGGCCAAATACTGCCAGAAATTGGCTGTGCTATTTCCCCATGTATATGCATTTGCAATGGCCTAACGTTACACTAACCTCCCTTGATTTGCCATTACGCAACCATTTGAAACTCCTGTGGTGAAATAAATATTCAGGAAAATATTAATTTGCAGCTTCAATTATGTTATGCAAAAGGTGTTCATGCAAACAAATGAGCAGAGGTGAATCTTGTCAATTAGTGAGTAAAGACAGACAGAGGAAAGCACTAAAAAGCCCTCAAACCAAATTACATTTGCAATTAAACAGTGGTTTGACTTTTCTTTAGTTGTTCTTTTAGGAGTTGCTGGGCTGAGGATACTACTACACAGGCTAGGAAGGTGTCATATACGATTCCAAGTTAAACTGCTATCCAAGTAAAGGCATGCTGTAATATATACAGAATGTGTAATGTGCTGCGATTTTTTATTTTTACCCCATACTAATGTCAACTATAGCATCATTGTCTCATACTTGTAAATGGAGTTGTTTAAAAAAATAAAAGCAATTAAAAATTGGTAGTTTGTTTGGGAGCAATAAGCTGAGCAATTTATAAACAGCAAAGTCCTCACCGCTACTTGCCTTTCTTTCTCCTCAATTACATTATAGTGAAACGGCCTGGCGCCCAACGCTACAGCAGTGTAACTGAACAGGTTAAACTGCACTTCTTATGACAGACCAAATTCAAAAGTAGCACATAGAGATTGAGAAGATTCAGCAAATGGTTAGTATTGACATCATAGTGGATGGTATTTAACTGTACTGGAGGCTGTCTTCAAATCTTTGCATCATTTTGTTAAACAAACAAATTCCTGAATAAACAAGATGAATCATCCCACTTCTAGTTATGAAACAATACAGTCTCCTGGAACCAGAAGAAAGGTTAAAGGTTAAGCAATTAGGCATTTTGTCTTTTTTAGGGGGGGACAGGTGATCTTTACCGGAAGACAGCAGGTGAACAACATATGCCACAAATAAGTGGTTCATCCTCTGAAAGCTGTGAACCTGAGGATTCATTTGAGATGCTTTTGTTGGGGCAGTCTTTGGGTTGATACATTTTTTTACACAGATTTGGTGCTAAATCTAACCATTTTGATCCTGCCAGAATTGATAAAAATATCAAAAACTTGACTTTTGGTGGGGAGAGGATCTACCTGACAACAAATTAATGAAAATGTCACTGACTTATACCTCCATCTTTTCGTTTTTATAAATGCTCTGCTGAGCATATTAGCATAGCGGCCAAGATGCCTTCACTCGTCTCCCTATCCACTTTCATTCATGTTGTCTGCAGTAACCTCCCCTCATTCTTCTGCCTCCCTACTCTAATCTCCTGCATGCATGTCCACGCTCACTGTTTGAGCCGTGCATGCTTGTTTGATTAAAAGTAGAGCAGGGCCTGTGCAAGGCTTTGAATGATCTTTACTTTATCTTGACATAACAGAGCCATGGCCCTGTGAAGCCAGGGGCTACGGGTTAATAGGAGCCATGACAGCCGGAGCCATTCCATCAGCAGTGGTAGTCTGCCGAAAAGGTCAACCTCCAGTCCACACAGCCAACCGAACGGAAATGTCAACGGCCTTTTCGTTGGAAAGGCCTTTTGTTGGAAGAGAGGTGGATGCATATTTCAAATCTGTTAAACTCGTGAAAATAGCTTGATAAGTTATTTTTTAAATCACAGTAACAACAGACCACAGTTCAGCTTGTACATAACACAGGAGAAGTAAAAGGGTAAACGTTTTTTTATTCTCGTGAAAAGAGCCGATGCATTCACAGGGCACTACCAGGAATGTGGGTTTGAGGGCGGTAATGGCCTTTCCTGTTGCTCTCAATGAATTTTAACAGATCTGAGAGCAAACATTGGATCATAATCCTTTGGTGGGTAACTGGAGAGTAGCCAGAAGATGCAATGAAACCAATTGGGATTGTAGGGAAGGTTCAAAGAAAATAAATGATGTTTAATTGGGCCTTTCTGCTGTACAAGCATCTGTCTTCAGGCAAGTACTTCATACAGTATATTCTCCTCTTTTCCCCCATTCCTCCCTCCATCACGTCTATTCCTGGTCACTCAACCCATACCATTGTCCATTTCATACATGAAAATTGCATCAGCCTGTATCTACTGTTCACTCAAGGATGTATTTTGGTGGAAGGCCCACGAGAGGCCAGCTAATGCAACTGTGATTGTCTGAAACTGTCAGACAGACAATTGGAGGAATAGATGCATTGCTGTCATGGATATCTAAGACTGCGTTTATATTACAAGCACATGTGTCCCGGGTTAGATCTTTCATGTGACACAGATCAAATTTATTCAGGGTAGTGTTTAAACAGAAATCTGATTTATTTTACAATCAGATATGAGCTTTCATATGTGGTCCTAAATCTGATACATATGCGATCACTGGCTATGAGAACAGTCATATTGGAATTCATGTGTGTTTTTACAGGTCATACTTCACTGTATCCACAAAGATCACTCAACATGCGGTGCCACAGCGATCTGCTGAAACCACAGAGGGAGAAAAACCTCTTTCTCTTTATGGCAGTGTGTCAAAATGTTACCTGACAAAAAGAAGACCTTTCTATATTGCTGTGAGTTCAACTCAGTTGAATTTCTGCTTGATTACCCATCACTTATTAAAAATGCGAGGGGGGATCCGAACCGATCACGGATCAAGAGTGGTCCATTACACCACTAGTGTGAATGGTTAGTTCTGAGTACTGATGGACTAGAAAAGGGCAGAGGATCAGATCTGGTGAAAAATAAATTGGAATTAAAGTCCCAGTGAAACGACGTCAGAGTATCTTTAGCTTCTGTTACAGTTTTAAATGTTTGATGACTCATCTTACACCCAAAAATAACCAATTATATGAGACTAGCTGGCCACACTGGTCATGTTAAACTGCACTTCACCATTTGTGGGTTGAGTAGCCAACAGAGCAATATGGGCAGAGACAGGGAGAGATGTGTGGTTGGCTATATGTGAGCCCTAACTTTGTTTTTATATCCAAAACAATGCGGCTGAGGTGGACTTCATACAACAAAAACGTTGCTGATTTTTGTAGAGCATGCAGTACATGCAGAAGACCCCGGTCTCCCTCCATGCTGCCAGTGCCAGAGCTCCCCGCTAACCCCCCCGGTTGTTTTGTGTTTGGAAGTTCATCTACATGTAATCCAGTGACACAGATCCAGTGTGTGGGGGGCAACTATGGCTAAGTGGAGAGCAGGGCCGTCCAGAGGATCAGCGCTTCGATCCCCGGCTCCACTAGTCGCATGTCGATGTGTTCTTGAGCAAGACACTTAACCCCAAAATGTGATAGAATCTGAATCGTAGCTCTTTGGATAAAAGCGTCTGCTAATATGACTGTAATGTAATGTGTGTGTGGAGCCAACAGTCCTCTGTAGCTCCATATCGTGCTACACTCTAAGCCCGCCCACATTTAAGTGGTCCAATCAAAAGTAAATTATTTGATGCGGTGTACACTCACAAGAGTGAATGATGACATCCACTCTTGTAAGTGTATAGAAGCTAAAGGGACATTGATGGCAAAAAAGCCAGCAACCCATCAGCTGTGGGCAGCTGAGGATCCACGAGAAAAGACGACGCCGTTTAGCAGCTTGTAGCATCTGTGAAATACTACCCATCGATGTTTCACAATGTCCTTACCAGCATTTGTCTGAAAACACCTCCGTCTCTGAGCATAATGGCTTTACCAATAGGCCACTTTACAGTACAGGCAGCTATAGATCTCCCTCTTAGGGAGTGATTTCTCTGGCAATCAGAACATTTAATCAGAGTTCAAGAAGCCACAGAGACTCTCTCCTCTGATTCCGTTAATTGCTTTCAGATTTCAGTTCTCATCTCTCATTGGAAATTTCCAATTTAGAGCCATTTCATTTTTTTTCTTTCACTCTCTCAGTTATCATTCTCTGTAGAGCAGCGAGCCGTTCTGTTCGGCACAGCAGCTAAATTGCAAGCATTAATCATTTCAGAGTCATTATCAGCGTTTTAAAAGGTGAAAATCCAAACAAATGTTTTTCATTTGGCCTGAGCTTAATAGGATTGTTTTCTTGTAGTTTGCATCCAACAATTAAGAGTAAATTGGTAACTCTGCTTATCTGTTCCCAGTCTACATAATATTGAATCGTTAATGAAGAATCACCTTAAATAAAGGGGGTGTACAATCTCAGTAATAAGCTGGATGTAACTTAGTAAGACATCTGATCAGATAAATACTCAGTTTATTAGCTTGCTACATATTTACTATTACTACTATTATTCATAGCATTGTTAATGCAGCACTCAAATAAATACCACTATAATATACATACTCATGGTTATTCCTGGGTCAAAATATGGCGGAGCTGGTACTATTCTGATCATGTGCATATGCATGCATGTGTACAGTACTGTCCAAGACCGTGTATGGTCAATGTGCTAAATTGTGACCAGATTGTTAGAAGGATAGTGACAGTGTGAATCCCTGGATATTAAATGCTCATCTGCGATTTCCTGTAGTGGTCCCAGTAATATTTGACTTAAGTGTACTAAAGTAGAATATCACATGACATGGTTAAGTTATGTTTAAGACTGAAGATATGACCACAAAATACTGATATATTAATTATCCTGTAACATTTTGATTCTACTGGAAAACATATTATTCACATATTGATAGTGTAGCGGCGTTCCGTCGGTTTTGTTCAATATTAAGCCGCAAATGAGCTGCAGGCACAGTGACTTCATTTCCTTACGCGAATGACAGTAGATTGTTTAGTTCTTTTCCGTTTGTCTTTATTTTGCTGATTATTATTATTATTTTACTTCCTAATTTAAATTATTCACTTTTATCAGAAGCCTAATTATGGCAGTATGTTCTGACATGTCTGTTTAACCTTTTATATTTGATAAAGTGCTAGAAAGTTGCTGAAATATAAAAAAATTAAAGCTGCAAGCAGCTATGAACGGGCCCTCACATCTGTGCGTACGTCGGGGGTACTTACAAGACCTCAGCTTACGCGGCCAAGAATGTCTGCGTCCATTGGACAACACAACCACGAGTTGGACGTTTTTTTCCTGCTTGGAGTATTTGACCCTGGAAATTGTGTTTTGCAAATAGTCCACCACTTCCTGTAACCACTATGTGGTGCTAAACAACGCACGTCAACATGCATTATGTTGCTCTATATCGAGTGTAGATCATGTAACTATCATGTGAATCAGATATTGTTTGTCAAATAACTGATTTCCTTTCGCCATTAGGTGGCGCTTTGACTTAGATGGAAAATTGGCTTGTAGACAGCCTCAGACCATGACTGTTATCAAGCATGGCACGTTTGGGACATATTTGAACAAGTCCAGTGGAGATACATCAGCTTGCTGTTTCATGGGGAGTCACGTAAAATGGCTGCCACGCCACGGCTACAACATTCAATCAAACAGAAAGCTTTGAACAACTTTTAATTTCGAAGGTCGTTAGATTGTACTGACCAAATTTGAAGTGGATCTGACAAAGTCCTTATGAGGAGTTCATTAAAGTGTAGTGATTAGAAATCAAGGGACAATTCACACAAAAATCTAAATGGCCGACTTTTGGTAAATTTTAGAGCATGGTCCCAAGATACTTTTTTTTAAGTCTCCATATGATACATGTGCCGACCAAATTTCATACATGGAAGTTAAATGAGGCACTGGGGCTGCTTTGATGAAAATTTGCAGGGAGCGCTATCAAGACAATTTATAACAACTAAGCCACCTACGACATATGTACAAAGTTCCATGAGTCTTTGAGTATCCCAAGTCACAGAAAAATGTGCTTGCTTTTTCATGGCGAACAAAGCGTTGCCACGGCAACAGAGTTATCCAAAAACTCACAATATTCACGATGACCTATTATCAATGTCTTAAGGCTTTCTTTCTAAAATTTGAGGTTAATCTGGTGAAATGGCTAGGAGGAGTACATCAAAGTGTAAAACTTGTCATTTCCCTTTGCCAGTAGGTGGCGCTATGACGATGTGAAAACAAGCCTGGACTAGCATCCTGCATAGAACATTTTGGGCAGATTTGACAATGTACCTTGGAGTTAACTTCAATTTTCATGAAAAATTGCACAAAATGGATGCCACGCCAAGGTTGTTGCATGAGAACTCATGATTTTGATAACTTCTCATTATAAAAGTCTTAAGATTGTGCTGATCAAATTTGAAGCCGATCGCATAAATACTGTAGGAGGAGTTTGTGGAAATACAAAGCCTGAAAACGGAAAAAATGGCCAAAAAGAGCTAACTACTGTAGCGCCCCCTAGCGACTGAAGGAATTGAAAATGTGAGGGTATGTTACAGGCTGCTATCTGGACATTTGTCTCAAATTTCGTGATGATAGGCACAATGATTTCAAAGTTAGGTTGATTGATGTACAGAGCCACGCCCCTTATAAGTTCAATTGGTCCATATCTTCTTAATACGATAAGTTATCAACAAGATTTTAAGGGACTTTTGATGAGATCGAATGAATAATGATCCACATCAAATTTGGTAGCAATCTGACTCAGCGTTTAGGAGCAGTTTGCAAAAATGTGTTTTTCACAAAAGGTAAAATGGTGGATTGAGTGTATTGATTGTAGAGCAAATACAAGTGAACATGTGTGTCAAATTTCAAGTCAATTGGGGTGAAGGCCGTGGTCTCTTAAGCTGTAGAAAGCGCTAGTGAGCCATTTTGTCATACCAGGAAAATGGGACCCATAGAATTTTGACGCAATCCTGATACGCCTGCTAAATTTGGGGAGCCCTGAAAAATGCGATTTTAGGGGAGAAAGAATAATAATTCTTTGAATAACAATAGGGCCTTCGCCCGACTTCGTCGGTGCTTTCCTTTCATTTCACCGCTGTGAACAGACACACACTGGTGTTATGGCTCCTCCTGCCAAAGTGTTTTTGAGCAAGACACTGAACCTTGGGAGTTCAATTCCCCAGATCACTCAAGAGACTAGCGAAAGCCTTAAGACTCACGTGACTTGTGATTGACGGTACGAACAAATCCAGTTACAAGTGACTGTAGTGACTAAATAAGTCAAATTTGACTTTTAGTTTCACTCGGAACAGGAACAATGGTCTCCTGGGTGATTGTTTGACCCATCCACCACAACTCCCACCTGCCCTAAGTGGATGATCTCTTTATATTATGTCAACTGTTCTGACCGCGCACAGATTTACATTTAGTTGAAAGCTTCAGGGCGTGTCCTACACTAAAGGGTTCCTCAGCGTGTCGGTATCAGAAGCTGACGGGTGATGATCAGGCATCAGGATTTGACATATTGGGAGTGAGAAGGGTTGTCAGATGTCTCTAAAGAGGATGTGATACATAGAGGAAAAAAATAACAAATACATCAACTGTACGACTAGATGGCAGATTGTTAGACATTTCGGCTTTATTCAATTTTTTCCCCAATTAATGGTTAGTCTAGTAAATGCAGTGAATAATGACCAATGCAATTACTGCGGTAACCCATTTAGATGTGATCTGAAGCAGCAGGGAGGACTTTCACTCTCAGTGAGGAAAATATGCCATCATGTATTCTTAAGTGTTAACATGACGCATTCGAGTGCATGCTCAACTCTTACTGAATCTGGTGATTGTGTTCTCCCTTCCTGACAGGAAAGCTATGCTTTGTGTTTCCCTTTCAAATTAAGAGCCATTAACCGTTCCTTAATATCAGTCTGCATTCAGACGGGCAGTGGCAGCTGTGTGTAGATGCCCCATCACCTATTGGCTGAGCCCATCAGCAGTTTGTGAGCAGTAGTTGTACAAGAAGTCAGTGACTGTGACGCACAAACAGGAGGGGCACAGTTGGTTGCCTCCTGTGTCTGCACTCTGTGACCACTCACCAAATGGCACGGTGCTGAGCGGAAGAGATACGGCGAGTGTTATGGTGTGAGTGTTTGCGTACATGTGTGCACATGTGTGACGTGGCACGGAACAGAATAGATTGTGCGTGACCGCGGTGCCAGCAGAGCAAAACTGACAGAGATTAAAAATGAGTGGACCACTGCCACCAAACCACCAACGCAGCAAAACACACACACACACACACACACACACACACACACACACACACACACACACACATTTATGCATACTACTTCATGTTGACAGGCCAAAGAAGTGTTCTTAAACCATAATCCTTTCTTGTACTTGTCTCCTTCCCTGTTTGCGTGGAAAATTGCAATGTCAGAAAAGGCCCAAACATGCTATGGATGACTCCTAATTGGACGGATTTGGTCACTCTGCTGCCAAATCAGCCTGAGGGCCTATCAAGAGGCGAGAGAGAAAGAGAGCGGCGAGAGAAACAGGCCTCTCTGATGGAGCCTACATGTTCCCTAACAGGAAGCAGCGAAAACATGGCAGCCTCTAACTGCATGACTAAACCTAATGTGATTGTTTTGTGTGTATGATTGCATGTGTTCAGACATTTGTAAGTGTTTCTGTGTGTGTGTGTGTGTGTGCGCGCTCACACACAGAGACATATAGCTAAACTTAGTGTCCCAGCAACCCAGAGAGAGCCGCTAGGAAGGAATGTTATTTCTCTAATTTTTCATAATTCCACTGAGCAGTTTATCAGTGCTTTCAGACCTATAGTTTGTTTGCTTTCATGGACTGATTTGATACAATTGTTGCATTTGCCCCTTTGTTTGTTTTTGTTAGAGATGTGAATCTTCACTGGCCCCACCATTCGTATTGATTTAAATACATTATGTTTCTCGATGCATCTTGATGCAACTCAGTGTATCGCATCCTCATATTATATATTACTGCACATGGCTACTTTTTCACCAATTAATACAAGCACTTAGATGAATCTGAACTTCCCTATTATTATAGGGCTTTTCAAAAGTGAATCAACAACTGTCTATAATACGAAACGCTGCATCAACACCAGTGTCTGTGTAAGCCACCTCAGTACATAAACATTCCAAAAACAAAAAACCTTCTGCATTGCATTGCATGTGTGCTGTAATCTACAGAAAGTTTTTCACATAGCAGCTCTATGACATGACCCTAAATTAAGTTAACACTGCATGAATTAGCCTAGTGGCTTGCAAACTTTAGTCAGTTACTTACTTTTCCTTCATCATAGCTCTTCTACTCTTAGTTTGTTTAGGTCACTGCATCTCCCCACACAACACCACGGCTGAATTTCAGTCTACATGTACGTCTTTCAGCCCAACATAGTTTAAACAGAGCAGCTAATGTAAGTGTGTAAGGTGTAACGGACCATAGTTGATCTGTACAGATACACACACACACACAGTCCGGCATGCGTTTGAACTGCAGACTATTTACAGAGTCAGAGCCATCTTAGTGTGAAATACATTTTTACTGGTGATCATAAATGTGAGCAACAAATACGTTTAGAATGGGTTGGGGAGAGCTAATAACGTTAGCAGCACTAGAGCTACAGCTAACGTAATGAGTCCCATTGATTAACATATTCTTTCTACCAGTGGTGGGCAGTCAGGGCCAGCAAAGCCTTCTCTGCTGGCCCAAACAGAATCACAAAGTTATAGCTATTTTATAATTTAATAATTTTTCATAAATGCACTACATGTATTCTAATTATTTTTCCCATTAGCTTATTTTCTCATTGCACAGCTACTGTCTTCCTCAGTTGCTCTGCTTCCAACCTGCAGAGCTGCTTCCAGTGCAGCTTGATTTAAGTACAGCTTTTATCCAATCAGATTTCACCTCTATTTCTCTAGGTAAAAAGAGAGGCTCGAGGCCTGCTGGATAGCCTTTGCAGATTAAAGTATATGGGGACGATATTGTTGATTGTCATAGTCTTCAACCGATCAGATTTTTAGTTTGACATGTTGGGCGTATTCTTTGACATGTCAGAGCTGTCTAGGTGGCCTACAACTATGTCAGCATTAACGTGCAGCGTGATTGGTCAGTGGGCTAGCGTCACTGTTGTGAAGCTGAAGCTAGCTAGCAGAACTTATTAGTAGTAGTAAGAGTTCAAGTTGAAAGATATGTAAGAAGTTATGACATTGACATGACATTTTTAGCATTTGGCTAAAAATGTCATCAAAAGCTGGACATCGTATCAAAAGGTCGGCCAACCCCACAGCTAGCAGCCCTGACCCAGCCAGGAAAATGTTGTAGGAATGGTATTTCTGGCTGACAGCATTGGAGAACCGCTGCACATTTTATGGCTAAGAATGCATTTTATTTGCGACTGAGCGTCTTGGTGTTTGGAGCTAAATTGGATTTGCTAACCTGAGTTGGCTAACCAAGGCAGCAACAAGACACCATAGCACGGCAGGACACTTACAAGGTACGGTGCTTTTGAAAACTTTTGCTGAGACCCGAGTGGATCTACAGCTCAACGAACACGTTCGCAGGAGGACCTCTTACTGGAACTGACCCGCACCTAGGTTCTGTACAACTGTGTCATTGAAGTCTTTATAAACAAAGAAAGGAGGATGGACTTTGTCCTGAAGTGAACTTTGGTAAGTGAACTGCCTTTGTGTTTCTACATCTACAGCAGCGTTACTACTGTGTTAATTTGTCTATGGTGTCGTTTATATGAGCATCCCATCATGCGCGTATTCATGTATCTGTTTTCTTCTACAAAGCAAGAATTATGGTCTGGAGAAATGGGGATTGTGTGGCGATTGCTTTAGCTCTGTTTGAATCAGTAGGGAACAGCTACCTAAACGCTGCGGGAGAGTTTTCAGTGTGTGTGCTGCTGTTGTTTTCCTGCTAAGCTAGTTTAGCATAGTGTGACTCCCAGAACACATGTGCATCAATGTTGTTCTTCCGTGGTGGGCGTATCAGACAGCACTTTGTCTGTTACTTCGGGTGGGTTGCCAGGTTGAGCGTGGTGGCTCCACCGAAAGAATATTATATTTCCCACAATTTAAACTTCTGCATTTTTCAAATTATTAGGGCCCGAGCACCGACAACGTCGGGCCGCGAGGTCCCTATTGAAACTGTAGGAATTATTATTATTATTAGGGCCCGAGCACCGACGAAGTCGGGCGAAGGCCCTATTGTAATTCAAAGAATTATTATTAGGGCCCGAGCAACCAACAACGTCGGGCCAGCGAAGGCCCTATTGAAATTGTATGGGGTAATATTAGGGCCCGAGCCACCAACAACGTCGGGCCAGCGAAGGCCCTATTGAAATTGTAAGGATTATTATTAGGGCCCGAGCAACCGACAACGTCGGGCCAGCGAAGGCCCTATTTAAATTCTATGGGGTATTATTATTAGGGCCCGAGCACCGACGAAGTCGGGCCAGCGAAGGCCCTATTGAAATTCTATGGGGTATTATTAGGGCCCAAGCACCGACGTAGTCGGAGCGGAGGACCTATTGTTATTCTAATGTTTTTTATTATTATTAGGGCCCGAGCACCGACGTAGTCGGAGCGGAGGACCTATTGTTATTCTAATGTTTTTTATTAATATTATTATTATTATTATTATTATTATTATTATTATTATTATTATTATTAGGGCCCGAGCACCGACGTAGTCGGAGCGGAGGACCTATTGTTATTCTAATGTTTTTTATTATTATTATTATTATTATTATTATTATTAGGGCCCGAGCACCGACGTAGTCGGAGCGGAGGACCTATTGTTATTCTAATGTTTTTTATTATTATTATTATCGTACCAGTTTCATCGCAAAAAGGAGGTGCTTGGGATACTGGGAATCTTTTGAAATTTGGCACAAAATTCAATCGTGGTGAAAATTCCAGTATTATTGGGGTGTCCAGCTGCGGCATGACATTTTGGCTCGATAGCGCCCCCTACAGAGTAGCCCCAACTTTGGGTTTCACCTAGCTGTATGAAATTTGGTAGGTATGTGGAACGTGATGGGACGTACAAAAAAGTCAAAAGGAGGTATATCCTAAACCAAACAGGAAGTCGGCCATTTTGAATTTGATGACGTTTTTGGACCGTTTCAAGGCACCGTACTTTAACGAACTCCTCCTAGAGATTAAACCCGATTGCCTTCAGATTTGGTCAGTATGCTCTTGAGACCTTGGCAGTGAAACGATACTCAAAGATCAAAAAGTTATCGAACTATGTGTCCGTGGCGTGGCGGCAAAAAAACACCATTCGCCATGAAACAGGAAGTTGTTGTAACTCGGCTGTACATTGCCTAATCTGCTCCAAATTTCTCATATGTCATAACATCCTGACCCTGAACACATGTATATGACAATTTAGAATCATAGTAATAGCGCCACCTAGTGGCAACAGGAAGTCATAGGTTGTGTACTTTGACACCCTACTGCTCACAGATTAATCGGATCCCTCTCAAATTTTGTCACAAAAGCCTTAAGACCTTGATAATGCTTCATTGTGAAAATTGTAGGAAGTTGTCGAAGCGTGGCGACGTGGCGGCTCTGCGAATTTCGATCCTTCGCCATGAACGAATAAACTGATGTAACTTGACTCCGCATCATCAGATCTTTACCAGATTTCACATGTTTGATTAAACTCCAGGCCTGAAGACATCTGCAAGCCAATTTTTAATCATAGTCATAGCGCCACCTACTGGCAACAGTAAGTTAAAGTCTTTATACTTTGGCTTGTTTCTCTTAGTTGGAAAATCAGAGCAACATCAAATTTGTTCCACACAAATGTAAGAAGTTCATAATGCCAGTTCTCCAAGCTTTTGATGTTTTGTCGAACGCCGTTGCCGTGGTAACGCAGTCTTCGCCGTGAAAAACGATGGTCATTTGGAGAGGTTAAAAAATTTGACACACAGATCACAAGGCCAAAATGTAGTTCTATAATATGATTTTATTCAATCAGAGTGTTAAATCGGCTCAATAGCGCCCCCTACAAAATTTCGACGAAGCAGCCCTCGCAGTACGTTTCACATAGAATAACAAAATTTGGTAGGCACATGTATCACATGTGGACTCAAATAAAAGTCTCTTGGGGCCATGCCCTAAACCCAACCGGAAGTCAGCCATTTTGAATTTAGTCTGAATTTCTAGTGTCGTTTTTGCAATTTCCAGGCGCTCTACTTTAACAAACTCCTCCCAGGGAATTAATCAGATCAACTTAGAATTTGGTCAGAACAATCTAAAGACCTTTGTGATTAAAAGTTACTCAAAGCTTGTTGTTTCATGAAATGCCGTTGCCGTGGCGATGCATTCCTCGCCATGAAAAACAAAAGTGTTTTTGAGGGGCTAAAAATACTCAAAACAAAATCAAACTTGTCACACACATTTAAAATCCTGAATGTAGTTATCTGATGTGATTTTAATGCTTCAGAGTGGCAACTCGGCTCGATAGCGCCCCCTACAATATTTCGACGATGCAGCCCTCGCTGTACGTTTCACCGAGATGTATGAAATTAAGTAAGCAGGTGTATCACATGTAGACTTAAAAAAAAGTCTTAGGGGTCCATGCTCTAAACCCAACCGGAAGTCAGCCAATTTGAATTTTGTATGAATTTCTTGTGGTTTTATTTCCTTTTCCAGGTGCTGCACTACGAACTCCTCCTAGGGAAATAATCCGATCAACTTAGAATTTGGTCAGAACAACCTAAAGACCTTAACGATTCAAAGTTACTAAAAGCTTGATGTTTCATCGGATAACATGGACTTGGTGTCGTGGCAATTTTACATGATTCGCCATCATCCATCAAGCTTTTGTAACTCAACCTTACTCTGTCAAAACTGCCCCAAATTTGACATGCTTGATTGCTGTCGTGATTTTAGGTCTTCTGCATGCCAATATTAACTCAGTCATAGCGCCACCTACTGGCAACCACGGACGTAAACAGAATTCTATAATAACAGCGGCCCAAACAAGGTTTGTGGGCACACCATGAGAAAAAGACTTCTCTGATCTAAATATGTGCAAACTAAGATGCTTGGAGAACAAAAGTTAATCAACAGTGTTTTTCAAACCATGTCAGTGGGCATTAGTATAAATGATCTGTCTAGAGCTTCTACATGAGAATCAGGTTAAATGTTACAATGAATGCTTCACACTACAATCTAAAGTTACAGAAGAGCTTGAAATGAAAACGGTGTCAAATTAAAGTGTTCAAGTAAAATCAAATGACACTGCTGTTCTGTTAACTTTCATGTCAGTCCAAATACAATCAGTAGGACACTGCAGGGAGTTGAACTCCATCCCAGTAACCTGACAGTCTGTTATGTTACAAATACTGAAGCACATTCACACGTTCATTTTCTTAATGATCTTAACAGGCTTACATTTATGATTGTATCGGAGGTACACTCAAAACATTTGAGGCTTAAGACCTGGCAACATGGTCTTGCTATGCTGCTGGTCGACGCAGGAAATATCATCTAACTTGTGCATGCAGTGTATGATGGTCACAGAAATGCATTGCCGCATCAACCAGAGTCCTGCCAGTACCCTTGACGTGTGTGACGTTGCGAGGGCCCGATCAATGCTGCTTGCAGCTTTAATTATTATTATTATTCTTTTTCTCTCAAATGAATCGCCTTTTTGGGGGCTTTATCATATCCCAAAACTCCCCATATTTGGCAAGCATACCAGGACAGCGAGAAAATTTGATAATTTATGGGTCCCATGCTTAAGTATGAAAAAATTGCTTGCTAGCGCCCCCTAGAAGTCTGACCGGCAACACCTTGCGGCAACTCTTACCCATTGTGTCCGATTTACTTGAAATTCAACACACATGTCCACCTCCACCTACTCTACAAAAAAGCCAATCAGACCCCTAAGGTCCGCCTGCCAATATTTTCCGCCATTTTGAATTTTGTAAAAAACACATTTTCACAAATTTCTCCTACAAGCTGGGTCTGATTGGTACCAAATTTGCTGTGGATCATTATTGGATCTATATCATCAAAAGTTACTAAAAGCTTGTTGATAACCCATTGCAATAGGAATATATGGACCAATGAATTTCATAGGGGTGTGGCCTTTTACAGCAATACATATAACTTTAAAACCATGTGGCCTATCGTCACAATATCTGGTGTGTATGTCCACATTGTGTTCTGTAACATACACTCAAATTTTTATTCCATACAACCACTCGGGGGCGATACAGTAATACTCCCATTTTTTGCATTGTTAGGCATTTTTCATCATTTTCAGGCGTTGTACTTTGACAAACTTCTCCCACAGAATTTATGCGATCAACTTCAAATTTGGTCAGGGTGATCTAAAGACTTTAATGATGAAAATTTGCAAAAATGGTCTACTGACATTGAACGACCTTTGTTTTATGTGGCGCCCATGTCACGCACATTTCGTGCCGTTCGCCATGAAAGAGAAAGTTGTTGTAACTCTAAGGTACTTTATTCAATCTGCCCCAAACTTGTTATGCATGATGCTGGTCCAGTCTTGAGCACATTCCCATGCCAACATTTTCAAAAAGTCATAGCGCCACCTACTGGCAAAAGGAAATGACAAGTTTTATACTTTGATGTACTCTGACTAGGAAGTTACCCAGATCAGTCTTTAATTTGGTAAGGTAAGCCGTAAGACATTGATGATGCTTCATCATGAATATTGTGAGTTGATGCAAAACGCTGTTGCCGTGGCAACGCGTCATTCGCCATGAAAAATGAAGCTAACTTTTATAAGGCTTAGGATGATCAACAAGCCTTGGAACTTTACACAGGTGTCATAGGTAATATAAATAAATGTGTCATTTGGCTTTTTGGCTTGATTGTTTCAAATTGCCTCGATAGCGCCCCCTACAAATATTCAAAAACGCAGCCCCAGTGCTACGTTTGACCTACATGTATGAAATTTGGTTGGCACATGTATGACATAGAGACTTAAAAAAAAGTCTCTTGGGACCATGCTCTAAAATTAACAGGAAGTCGGCCATTTTGATTTTTGTGTGAATTTTCCCTTGATTTCTAGTCGCTATACTTTAACGAACTCCTCCAAGGGAATTAATCAGATCGACTTCAAATTTGGTCAGTACAATCTGAAGACCCTTGTGATGAAAAGATACTCAAAGATTGTTATTTCGTGAAAGCCCGTAGCCGTAGCGATGCATTCTTCGCCATGAAAAATGAAGGTGTTTTTGAGCGGCTAAACATGCTCCAACCAGAACCAAACATGGCACACACATTTAAAATCATGAATGTAGTGTTCTAATGTGATGTTAATGTTTCAGATTGGCAAGTCGGCTCAATAGCGCCCCCTACTACATCTTGCCGATGCAGCCCTCGAAATACGTTTGACCTAGATGTATGAAATTTGGTAGGCATATGTATCGCATATAGACTTAAAAAAAAGTCTCATGTGACCATAATCTAAAATCAATCAGAAGTCGGCCATTTTGATTTTTGTGTGAATTTTCCCTTGATTTCTATTCGCTATACTTTACCGAACTCCTCCTAGGGACTTTGTCAAATCCACTTCAAATTTGGTCAGTACAATCTAAAGACCTTTGCAAATAAAAGTTACTCAAAGCTTTACGTTTGATGGAATGATGTAGCCGTGGCATGGCAGCCATTTTACGTGATTCGCCATTAAACAACAAGCTGATGTAACTCCACTGGACTTACTTAACTCTGTCCCAAAGTTGCCATACTTGATAACAGTCATTGCCTGAGGATGTCTACAAGCCAATTTTCACTCAAAGTCGTAGCGCCACCTACTGGCAACAGGAAGTCAGCGTTATGTGACAGACGGAATCCGATTTACATGACATTGACATGTGGTCTGCAATTGATGTAGAGCAACATAATGCATGTTTACGTGTGTTCTGTAGCGCCACATAGTGGATGCAGGAACTGGTGGAATATTTGCACTACATAATTTCCAGCATCGCAGAGTCAAGTGGGAAAAATATGTTAAACTATGGGACGCGTTGTCCGATGGTCAAAGACGTCTGCCAGTACCCCCGAGACACGGGAAGGTGCGAGGGCCCGTCCATCGCTGCTTGCAGCTTTAATTTTACATTTAATATCCTCCCACCAATCCCCCAAGGAGTCGAACAAAGGCTGCAGGGTGAACCATAGATTAAGTTTGTCCTTGTACCTTGTCACCAACTCTTGGTTGTCTAGTAGGCTTCTGTTAAGTTTCCACGTGCTTAGTCCAGACCCACATGAGCCTTGGACTTCTAGTGAGCTGGTGAGTTTGTGGTGGTCTGAGAAGGGGACTGGTTCAATTGTGCTGTTAAGCGTTGTGACTCCTGGTGTAGTGAGCAAGAAGTATATGCGCGAGATGGTTCTCCCATTGGTCCAAGTATACCCTGGAGTTGTCAGATTTATCCGTCTGTAAGCATCAACAAGTTTACAGTCTTTGATGATGCCCCTGAGTGTGTGGGAACTAGCATCTAGTTTCACAGAAGAGGTGGATCTTCTGTCTGCAATGTCAACGATGCAGTTGAAATCACCCCCGATAGTGACTTCCCTCCCACTGTGAGATAAGGTTTGTATAGACTGAAGCACCTTTACGCAGTCTTGAGTCTCAGTGGGGCAGTAGATGTTTATAACCCTTAATTTGGTTCCATTCCCCGCTATATCTACCATTAGCAGTCTACTATCTATGACCCTATCCACCTTCTGAATATTGAATTGTTAACCATTGAAAAGGACTGCCACGCCAGAGGCTCTGTTTTTGTTGTCCCCTCACCATACTGACTGTCCATATGTCCATCTGTTTTCATATAGTTTGTAATTATCTTTAAAACCGATAGAGCACTCATGGAGAAGAAATATGTCCCTGCCACTTCTGTGCAGAAGACTGAAAACAGAGTGACATTTGATTGGGTCATTGAGGCCTCTAGTGTTAATAGTGACAACCCTGAGTGATGGCATTACCATTTTAGGGGAGAATAATCTGTGGTCTACAGAAAAGCTTCAAACCGTTGGGAAGGATTTTTTTTTTCTTCTTCTTCCTTTGGACTCTAAAGCTCTCCTCTGCTCCCCCAACGCCACAACTCATTTGGGTGTCAACTGAGAAAGCAGACAAAACCTGTGGGTCCAGGTAAGAGGAAGAGGTGGACAGAGGGTCAGACCATACCTGAAGTTCTGGGCTGGAACTGGACGAATCACCTGACAGTTTTTGGGGCCGCTTTCAGGATGGCGTACTTTCCAGGGGAAAGGCGGGGACAGGGGAAGAAGTGGGTGGTGCCTCCATATCCCCAGATGGCACCTGGTTTACTTCTTGAAGGGGGGTGCTTGCTGTGCAGCCATGGGATGTCAAGTCTGCTAGCATCAAGTCCAGTAGATCTCTGCAGTCCTTGGATGAGACAGGACCCTCCGTTGTTGAGGTCTGCGCTGTTTGCCCGGCTGGTAGATCCTCCTGGGACTGTTGCATTTCCATGGTTATTTGCTCAGATTGATCATGGATGGCCACCTGGAAAGACTGAGCATTAACCCTCGTGTTGGTATCTGAGTTGGAGCTCCTGCTCGCCTGCTTTTGGCATCCGCGGTCCTGTGGAGCCTGATGGTCTACAGTGCTAGGAAGCACAATCTGACAACCACTAGTGGAGATTGGTGTAGTCTCTTCCTCTCTGTGATCCCCTGTGGGTATGGGTGCCTGCTGATTAACCTTGTTTGTCTTGGGCAAAAGGTCCTTGTTGCTGCTGATCATGAGGGGTTTGCTGGTTCTGATTGGAGGTTTCTGGCTCGATGTCGGTTGTGTCTTGCTCCTTACAATCAGACAGTTCCTCTGTTGGTGGAGGATCAGGGTGGTCAAAACTTGATTAAAGCCTCTGGCTCTGTTAGCATACAACCCCTGAATGTGTGAGTGTTTGATCCACAAAGACTACATCTCATAGGTTGGTCACAGTCTTTGGTAAAGTGGCCAGTGCTCTTGCAGTTCCTGCAGAAGGTGGTATTGCAATTAGCTGCAAGATGAGTTGAAGAGCCACACTTCCTACAGTTGTTTGGTTGTCCAGCATAGAACTGCTGTTGCTCTTCAATAAACAGCAAAATATATTGTTCGCCGCAACAGGCGCTACGGTTGGAGCTAGTTGTCTTAACTGTATTGAGGGACCATAAATTGTGGTTATAACTTTATAACACAACAATTAATAACCCACAACTAACTCTCTTTAACAGGGCAAAACACCACGACACAACAGTTTGTGACACAAACAATTTGTAACACTAATAATTGTACATTTATAAAATGACACCACCGAACGGCATGCTGGGTACACCTCGCTAGCTACCCCGGTAGTACAAGTCTGCTAACAGCTGGCAGAGGCTCCGTCGCTACTTTAAGAACAGAAAAGAGCGATGCCGGAGGAACAAAGAGACTTTTGTTTTTTTGGGTATTTTAGTTAGACACATATGCAACGCTGAGTACCGTGTAATATGTGCAGCATTTGTTATAAATTTACGTTGGTACATAGAGGGTGATAAGAAACTGTACAGGGAGGGGCTTAGGACACAGGGGAATGTAGGTGAAGGAAACAGGAAGTGACAGAAGACATGCCACACAAACAGCTGTTCACTGCTCGCTGCCGGCCGGTTCTTGTGTTAAAAATGTCTGCTTAAATAATTTTCGAAGTTAATTAATGTGTTAACGTGAAAAAAAATACCGGGATATACCGTGAAACTGGTATAATCTTACAAAATACCGTGATACACATTTTTGGTCATACCGCTCAGCAGTAGTGTACACTTAAACTGTTTTTTTAGGGGCCTAAATAGGTTTTGCTGCTGCCCCCATCCACAGCAGTACATTGCTTTATTCCTGTGCTATTTCCCCAAACTGGGGGCGTGACGACTGCAGCTGACTATGCTGCATTTCTATTCTTCTATTCTGCTTTTGTAATTGTGTGAATATATGTTAAAATTTAGCTGACCACTGGCTTTAAAGCATCCTTCTTTGGCACCAATTACAATTTATATGTTTTATTTCTGTCTAACTGGGGGAGCAACCAATCACTGATTTGACTGTAGAAACTTGGCTATATCATTAAACATGTGTCATCAAAAATATACATATTTAGTTGTTTTCCATAATTAGAAGCTTGTGGTTAATGTTTCACACCCTTCCGTATTGAGTTTCACCTAAACCTCTGCAGCAGACAGGGACTGTGGCGACGACTAGAAAAACGGCTGTATAGTTTTTTATCTGAGAGGAATTTCACCGCTAATGGAGATGGACCAGCAGTAGAAGGGAAATTAAAAGGAGTAATTGAGAGGTACTTGAATGGCCAACATGCTGCACTGAGTCTCTGGGGGCTTTTAGACTCTCACAGAGCCGGGAGACAGATGACTTTGAAGGTAAGCATGGATCCATCCACTTCTAGTTGGGTTAAATCACAGTGTGCTGTCAGTTTGACGATGCCACACGGTGGGCCCATAATATGTCCCATATGGCTGCTCTGTGGTGGAGATGCTCTACTGTACTCACATGCTTTATTTTTCAACATCTTTATGCATATGATCATATTGCAAATATTAAAAAACAATTTCATATTATATGTTTCAGTTTTCCACTTTTTCCACTGTAGGAAATGTCACTCCCACTGCTGTTATGTAAAACAACCAAGACTAGTGATGAACTGCATTTAGAAAAAAAAAAAATGTTTACTCTATTTTTACAGTTTATTTACAGTAGAAGTCGGTAACAAGATATCTTCCACTGTTTGACTTTGAAATAACTTTGTGCTTTAAGATAATCCTGTATTCCCATTTTGTTTTGCTAAACATTTTTAAATTTAAGTTTCGTCACTTTTCATTCATTTTCATTCCATTCTGGCTCCATGGGGGTGCTGAATGTCTGAATACACATATAATTGCTTGGTTTCTCCCAATAAAACATGCAATATAGCTTTGGTATGAATATCAGCCCGTAAAACATACATGGAAATAACGTATAAGCTTTCAATCAATTACCTTTGTGTACATGAATAAATCACCATGTAGGCTAAGTTGCATTTCTGTCGGCCCAGATAGCCTCAGGCTATAAACATACATATATATATATATATACATATATATATACATACATATATATATGTATATATATGTATATATATATATATATATATATATATATATATATATATATATATACATACGTATATATATATATATATATATATATATATATATACATATATATACATATATATATATATATATATATATATATATATATATATATATATATATATATAGATATATAGGCTACTGTTTCAAAATCTAAGACTACATTCATTCACCAGAGCACTCACATAAGAACGTAGCACTTTTAGAGCATTACATTTATTTTTAATTTATAAATGACTCTCTGTCTAAATCAGCAGGGGAAGGTGCGTAGAGACAGCTGTTTGTGGCTTATGTCTCTTTCACTGACTGTCCCTTCACTTCCCCGTCGTTGACCTTCTGTCCATGGATTGCAATGACTTTTTGTTCTTAAAGTTTCTACATCAGAACTCCAACACCACATAATTCCCAGTGTAACCCTCTGAGCATCTCTATCCAAAGATGTACACAGAATCATCCACAGACTGCTACATCAGAGCTGAAAGCAGAGTTCAGTCGGTGAACATACAGTTTGGCTTCACCACCACTCATTAATCGATGGCCAAATGTCTCCCTCCTTACCCCTGATTACATCTCCTGAGTTAATGAGCCACACACAGACATCCTCTCTCCCTCACTAGATATTTCTCTATCTTTCCTCCACCTACATCTCTGTCCCTCTGTAGATCTCCAAAACGTACTTGTCAGTTTCATTTGAAGTGTCGCTAATCCCACTTTAGGAAAATATTAGAGACTTTCTTTCCCAGAAACCCCATGGTTATTCATCATGTCAGTGGGAGGACAGAATCCACTGTTCCAGCACAGTGCTATGAGTATGCTTTGCTGATTGTTCCAGACTGCTAATTGATTGCACTCACTGCTGCTCCTGTCAGATGAAAGCCTGGTGTCTCTAAGAAGGTTTTTTTACCCTGTCGACTAAAATGATTTTCAGTAAACCTCGGAAATCTTATCATGTTTGTGTTGTTAAATATATTTGTGCAGACCCGTAGAGATTACCCCCGCAACCCTCGCACCGCGGGGCCTCGCGTGCCCCCCCCCCCAAAAAAAAGATACATGGGATGCACACTATGGTCTTATTGTCTTGTCTGTGTTTCCAGAGTTGATATAAAAATAAAGAAAAATATATTTAATTTTGCTTTCTTTGTTAGCTAGGTTAGTGACGTGACGACATAGGTCAGAAGGTCACATACCGGCACACCCGCGGCAAATAGGTAGCTAACATTAGCACTGATTCACACAGTAATGTTAGCACTGATTTTTCCTGAGGAGAAAATGAAATTCAAAAGCAGTGCCCAAAAGCGGCATTCATAACTGAAAATTGGTGAATTGAATGCCAAACTTCCAACACAAGTATTTTTCGACCGGCCGGTGAAGGATGCACTAATCTGCCAGAAGAGACAGGTAGTGTACTGTTTGCTATAGCTAACATTACCATGTAGCTAATGTTATACTTTGACAGCCTTGCTGTGGACTAACGTTAGCAACAAGTTCTTGGCTGGCTGTCATGCACAGCCGACCAGGAAGGCAACGGCGATGAAACAGGCCAACTTGAGGACAGTGATCGACTGACAGAAGAGCATGACGAGGGAGATTCAGATGAAAAAGAGACTACGGTGCGCTCCGCAGAGCTTAGTGAGAGAGAGACGAGTCAGCCAAGCCCATGCCCCGAAGCTTCAAAGCCATATGTGTCCCCAACCCCGACAGCTTTGGCAGGTGATGAGAGTGAGCCGATAATATCCCTTGGTGGTTAGGCCTACCCTGACATGTCCTTTTTATTCAAAGCCTATTCTTTAAAATGTAGGCTATGTAGCCTAATTTCTAGGTAGGCTATGTTATTGTTGTAGTTTTGTTTTAAGTGTGCCATAAATAAATCATATAAATCCTAAAATAATAAATCCTAAATCAATGTGCCCCGCAGCTTCTGTGTCAGAGGATGAGGGAGAGCCAGGCGTGCACCAAGGCCCTGCAAGTCCAGCAAAGTCAGGCAGCTGTGAGGAGGCCTCGGGTAACTGCACAACAGAGTCAGATGAAGCTACTACTACTACTACTACACCTTACCCTGGTGACTGGGCAAATTTCCTGGTGGATATTACTGATGATGCTGACATGAAAAAGTTCATTTTAAGGCAGGGTCCATGTAAATTTGAAGGTCCGTATCCTAAAGATAAAAAGAGGAGATGTTTTTCTAAAGGTTATTATTATAGTGTTAAAAAAAGCAACCAAGATACAACGCAAATGGCTGTGTTACTCCCCCAAAATGGACGGACTATATTGTGAGCCCTGTTGGCTTTTTGGTGAGAGAAGTTCTGCATGCCATAACAATGCATGGACTACGGGAATAAATGATTGGCAAGGACTGTCGAGAAAGATAAAAGAGCACAAACACACTCGCTCACATTTGGCAGCTTGTGTAGTGTATGATACATGGCAAGGAAATCTAAGTATTGATCAGCAGATTTCTGCAGAATATAAGAAGGAAGTCAACTTTTGATCAGAGGTATTAACAAGAATTGTTGATGTTGTGCAGATCATGAGAAACTAGGAGAAATCATTAACGGAAACCTTTTATCTGTTATAGAACTTCTCGGCAGATATGACCCTGTATTACAGAGGTTAATTTCCAGCAAAAGTAAAACGAAATACTTCTATTATGGCACAGAAGGTTCAAGACGAAATAGTGAAAGAATTTTATTCAGTAATAATGGACACAACTCAAGATATTTCTAAAGTAGATCAACTCAGCCAGGTGCACTATTCCAAAAGATTCCACAAATTCCTCACCATAGTAGGCCTATTTGTTATGTTGCTTAATATATGTTCTGTTTGATAGGCCCTAGCCTATGTTTTTTTATGTTGGAATAAATTTGTTGGAATAAATTTGAAAAGCTGAAAGTCCATTATTATAGCATAGATGGAGAATAAAAGCGCACACAATTCAGAGCGTAACGACTGCACACCGATTCTATTAAGACGTGCACTTGTGTAGGCTATTCACTCTTGCAAGCCTGTAACAGCCCATTTTACTCTATTGTAATTCTACTGTAGCCTATACTAATATTTGTTCTCTGTTTGAGCTCTTGTTTATTCTGTTTGAATAAATTTCCCTCAAAAGAAAAGCTTGTATTAGCTTGAGGTCTCACAAAGTCTTGATTCTAAAAGGTGTCTCAAAGTTTTTTTAATATTTAACTTGTTGACATTCTGTTGCTCTGACGATTGTGAGGTTGCAGGTTTTATGTAACAGGAGGAGCAGAGAGGAAGAGGTCTGTACGACTTCCTCTGAACAAAGCTTCATCTGATTGGACAAATGCAATGCTCACACAGCTGAAAAAAAACATTGTGGCTGTTCTGAAAACATTTAATTAACTCTTGACACTTTAAAGCAATCCTCTGATCTTTAAAGACCTGGGAATATATTACAAAATGTGTACTTTATTCATTTTATTCAATGAAACACTTAACTACCTGGTATTCCCAAAACTATTTGTTTTCAACAATGTTCTGGTGTCAAAATGTAAAAAAATTATAAAATGCATGGTTTTCTGATGTTTTTCCTCTAAAAACATAGCGTTGCTAGAGATTCAGGGAATGAGAGACTTTAGGAACCCAGAAGACCTCAAAAGTGTCGCGCTGTGGCTCGACAGAAGAAAGTGGTGCCACATCTTCAACATTTACAGCGAAGGTTGGTAATCTTGAGAACCCAGCCCTGTGTTGCCAACTCTTTTCCAATGAAACTACTCAAATGAAATGATTGGATAGGCTTATTACAGTACTGCGACAGCCATAGATACCAGATCAGAGCATTTTGATTTATTTATTGATTGTTGATGAGAGATAAAGAGAATTTTTTAACAAAAGATTTTAAGATCACCAACCTTCGCTTTAAAGGTTAAATAAATCAGAAAATATTTATGGTCAAAATTAAGCCAAGCAGATGTAGAATCATTCCTGATTCCTCATATTGCATCTATGACCCCGAGTCTGAGTCAAAATTATTTCCTATGTCCCCTTGATGCAGTGTAAAGGGACCCTGAAGAGCATGACCACTAGTAGCGCTATGGAGCAAGGAGCCAACAAAGACAGTGAAGAAGAAGACTGCTAGCATTCAAACATGAATGCAACTATTCACACTTCGGAATATAAACATTGTTCTTGCAAAGGAAGGACATAGTTTTGTGAGAAACCCTGAATGCAAACATAACTTTTGTCCGTTCACAAGAAAACTTCCTTTCTTTCCCTCTGTTGACATAAGCTATAACAAAAATACAATGGCAAAATAAAGTGCATGTATTATAGTACTTAAATAACTAAAACCACAACTTATGTGTTACAAATGAGCTACAAACTTGCTACAACCTGTGGTCTTAAAAATAACAGTGATTACCAAACATTACCCTAATCTTGCATGAAAATAAAGCACCAAAACAATACCTACATTCTACACCAGGAGTCTTCAACGTTTTTCTGGCCAAGGACCCCCAAACTAATAGAGAGATGGAGCAGGGACCCCCTACTATATATATTGTATAAAATTGTGTTTAGCATTAAACTGGGCCTAGTGCCATGTATAAACATACCTTGTTATTGTGCATTCAATACCAAGCTATTCAAATAATACACAGGTTAAATATATTCATGTTTTTTAACATGTGCAAGGTACAGTGAGTAGGGTGGCCGTGCCACTGCCATTTATAAACATACCTTGTCAACTGATACTAATGCCAATATCAACATTGTCTGTCGATTGAATGATAATCATGCGTACAAGCTATTCAAATTGACGCTTTTATTTTAAACATAAATGTGGAAACGAAAATGAGTGATGGCCTATTAGTGCCACTGCTATGCATAAACATACCTGTTATCTTGCATACAATACTGAACCATTAAAATAATGGATCGCTTATGGATTCATGTTTTTTGTACCAAAAAACATGAATCCATCCAACAATCCATTTTCGCTCATAACAATGTCCATACACTTGGATAGGAGCTGCAGTGTTTTAGCCAGAAATGTCTTGCAAAAATGATTTCACAAGGATTCGTGGGTGAAGTAAATGTTTTAATTTAAAAAAACTATTTTTCCAAAAGTATCTTCTTTTCAAATAATATTGCAGCGTGTGTCCTTGTGTCTGGGATCTTAGTCAGCTGGGGACTGAATAGGCTCTCGGTCAATCACGGGGAACCTGACAGAGCCAGCATGCGGCCTTGTGATTGCCACAGCAGCGATAGGGGCGGGTCCTCCTCTTTGTGTGCAGGAGGCTTGGAGGGACAGGTCCAGGCTAGTCTCGCGCTGTGACCGAACCAGTGCCCAGCTTGAGAGAGCTCCTGTGTGTTGCTGAATGTGTGCATTTCTAACTGAAAGATAACATCTTCTGCCTCCATTTATCCATTCGTTGGATTCATGTTAATGTGTATTTAAAAACAATTAACTTTGTGAAAAAGAATAAATAATTATAATTGTCAAATCAACCAAAAATTCCGGACCCCCTGTTGAAGATCTCTGTTCTACACAATTCTACACAACCTCCCAGACCCATAAAACGTGACACCATCAAAGAGTAAAATTAATAACAACAGAAATCATAGATGGGTTTCTGTGACCCTATTAAAGGAAGAGGAATCTTACTGTGGAATCACCAAAGGTCGCTTCCCGTGCGCTATATGCTGTAGGCATTGTTTAATAGCCGCCTTCAGACTCTATGTGATGATAAGGCCATGTGTGCTGGCTCCACAGCTCGTCTCCATTCATCTCAACCCAGCTCCATCGGACTCCATTCATTACCTCTCGCAGATAACCCGGCCGCCGGAAAAAGCAGAATCAGCGGTCGACACTCTTGGAGATACACCAAATCAGCCTTTCTCTTCCTGTCACTCTCACTCTCTGGTACAGTAGCAGCAGTCTGTGGTCGACTTTACTGCAGAGTACTCACTTTCCATAGATTAATGTTGGGTTTGGTCATGGTGCTTGCTTTTCATATTTTCTTCATCAGATGAGTCTATGCTCTGCTCAAACATACTGAAGAGAAATGTACTGACTAGAGAGTCACTTTCTCAACATTTTCATATAAATATACATGTTCGCTATTACTGAACCCTTCACCAAATGACTTCTTTTACTTTACATTTCTTTTCTCTAGAGACAGAAATGATCTCAATGAGTGAAACCAACCTAAACTGTCTGTCTGTCTGATCATTGAATGAAGCTGAGAAAGGCAAGCAGTAAGAAAGAGGGATCAGACATTATGAAGCCACTTGCAAAGCAATGCAAACAAAAACCTTGTGTGACAAAACCACTTAATTGGGTGGTTATTTTTCAAATTAGTATGTAAACTAAGTAAATAGACTGTACTTGTATAGTTCTTTTCTAGTCTTCCGACCACTCAAAGCTCTTTAACTCTACTTGTCATCAATCACCCTTTCACACCCATTCATCACTGATGGGAGGGGCTACCATGCAAGGTGCCACCTGCCCATCAGGGATACCTAATTATTCACGACACAAACACATAATCAGTGTCTAATAATGACGCTGATAGGTTCACATATTAGTTAGTTGAAAGTCTGGTGCGTCTCATACAGAAGCTAAAGGATAGCTTGTGCGTTAGTATCAGATGCAGAGGGGCATGCCAGAGCATCTGTATTTGACATATACAGATATTGATATATATTAGTGCTGGGCAAGTTAACACATTATTATCGCGTTAACACATTAATTTATGGTGACAATTATTTTATCGCGCGTAAACGCAGTTTTTTTATTATTATTAAGCAGACATTTTTAACAAAAGAACCGGTGTTACGGTTTAACCAGCGATCCTGTTAACTGACGACCTTCAGCCGAATGCGTTAATTTGCAACAGCTGCCGTAACTACGACATAACAGAAGCATTGGTTAAACCGTAACACTGGGCAGCGAGCAGTGAAGAGCTGTTTGTGTGGCATCTCTTCCGTCTCTTCCTGCTTCCTTCACCTACATTCCCCTGGGTCCTAAGTCTCTCCAGGTACATCTTCTTATCACCCTCTATGTACCAACGTACATTTATAACTAATACCACACATATTACACTCTAATCAGCATTGCATATGTGTCTGACCAAAATACCAAAAAAGCAAAAAAGAAATGATTCATTTAAATTATTTTTTAGAGTTTTTAAAGTTTTGTTGTTTGGAATATGTTAATAAGCATATCATTTAGTTATCGCTACTGAGAATTTAACAAACATAAAAACATAAATAAATAAAACATGACGTAGATAGGTTTGTAGTTTTCAAGGTGTATATTTCAAATTGCATCTATTACACACATGAAAATAAAGTTGTGAACACCGGCTGAATATTATTATTAGATTATTAGATATTATTAGAATCATTTAAAATGTTAATCGTTGCCTAGCACTAAGGTCTCTTATATCTCTGTCCAATGTAGTCATTGGACAGAGATCTCTATCCGATGGAAACTAGTGTTAGGTATTCAGGTTGAGAGGCCAATATCAGCCTGGCTTTAACTCTGAATTGCATCTGATCTGCTTGCACAGTACTGACAATAGCAGTGAAATACAAGACCTTCTGAAAGCTCCATCAACAAGCATTCGGCAGTATGGAAGCCATTTGAAGAAGCAACCACCACAACGAAAACCATACAAATAGTGTAAAATAGTTCTCAACGAGCCCCTGAAACAAGTCCAACGACTGCAGATGAGGAGTGAAATGTCTTTAATGCTTGTTTTCAGTTTGCTCATTGTTATTCATGTTTTATGGCCCAGGAAGAGGCTCAGCTTCTTAAGTCTAATTGACCGTTGTTTTATGTGAAATCACAGCTTGTGTTGCTCGAAAAAAAGAGTTGATTTTATTTCCAAGCTAAGAGATACTGCTGTGTTTATTAGGCAAACAAAAGTCAGTGAGGAGAGGTGGGGGGTGGAGGGGATACAAGACAAGAGGAGAGAGCAAAATAAAAAAAAGGAGACAAGAAGACTTGGAAAACGAATATGGGAGAGGAAAGGAGGAGAGATGACAGAGGTGGAATTTTCCTGTTTTTTTACTTTTAGCGCATGTAGATCAAGATGACATCAGAATAAGTCAGGCTATTCAAACAACATGAAGAGTCTACAGCCGTGCTTTGAGCTAAATGCTACCTTCGGCATGCTAACATTTTTACAATAATACACTCATCAGTTTTAGCAGGTAATGTTTCCATGCTCAACATTTTGGTTTTAGGGTTGAGCTGGTAATCTTCTTCAAAAAAATGTTTTGGGAAATTCTCTTTACATCCCAACAACTTTTACCAGATCAATGAATAAAATCACAGACAGAAAATATTCTGTTGCAGGCAGACATAGGCCCGTTCAATCATCTCATTCGACCCTAATGAAATGATTGGATGGACTACCTGTCAGTAGGGTTGGGTACCGAAAACGACTACCGGACCGAAACGCAACGCAGATTTCGGTGCTTCCTTTCGGTGCCTGAGCCGATTGAAATACTTTCGGTGCTTCATTTCGGTGCCTGAGCCGATTGAAATACTGCCACTGGTGGCCTAAAACGGACGTTACAGCCAACATAAGCATCACCTCACTTGCGCTAGTTAACGTGACACCACTCTGATGACTCCGTCCTGGCAGCAGGTAACGATAACCTACCGTTTGTATAGCTACAGTAGCTAGCTAGCTAGCCATCAACCTTTTAACAGAGAAAATGACGAAAGGTAAACGGTCAAAAGTGTGGCTGTATTTCGCACTAAAAGGCATGCACCGTGCTCAACTGCCTGCGTAAGCCCATGAGCCCATGCCAAGCACATCAGCGGTCAGTGTGGGCCTCCCTGGCCCCGGCGATGCTGAGACTGGACCAACCCTGAACAAGTGGAGACCGATGATGACAACAGCAGCCTTAACTCAGGTTGGTAATGTAACGTTGATTGCAAATCTTGCATTTATAAAAGTAGGCCTAATAACAAATGATAAATTAGGCGTTATAACCATGTTTAAGTTAGCTAGCTAGCTACTAGGAAACGGTAGGCTACCTAACGCCATCATAGCAAGTCAGTGTAATGTTAATGAAACTAGCGATGGCATGTGCAGTGATGCTTCTGTTGCCTGTAAAATATTTAACGTTATTTATGTTTATATTTTTGGCTCTCCAGCTTCAACAGTGACCCCATTCACCTTGGCAAAGAAGGCTCATTTAACAAAAGAGAAGGTGGAGGAACTCCACAGGTCTGTGACCAAATGTGTGGTCAAGGGACTGCATTCTTTTTCCACTCAATCCTCGCTACCGACCCCCATCCAGGGATGATCTGTCCAATACACTAATTCATCCCCGTGTGTACTGGCTTCATCAACACCATCTGAGAGGGTTTTCTCTTGTGCAGGACATGCAACTAGAAAATGCATTTCCTGCTGAAAATGCGTTGGAATGCTGAAAGCTGAAATGAATTGCAAAAACACTGCTGAAAATACAGAAATGAGAAATGTTGAAGCCCGAAAGCATTTAAACTGCACTGCTGAAAACCCTTCTAGTTGAAACGTCTAACTATGTTGTCAGTAGCTGAAAGTATGAGAAAGAAGAAGGCTTTGAAAATTGAAGAAGTTTAACAGGATTTGAAGATTTTCTCCATCGATATCTTATTCAAAACAAATTGCAAAAAGCTTAATAATTCAAAAATGTAAAGATTATAAATATGAAAAGTCATATCACCCTCTCCTGAAAGAGCTGAACATTTTGATATTTGAATGGTTTCTGTGGCTTAAAAAATGTCAGCAGTATTGATATATGTAGTAGTAGTAGTAGAAGTTGTAGTAGAAGTATTGTTTGAAGTAGAAGTATTAGTAGCATTAGAGATATTTATAGTAGTAGTAGAAGTTGTGGTTGTAGTAGAAGTATTATTAGTAGTAGAAGTATTAGTAATTAGAAGAAGTAGTCGTAGTAATAGCTGTAGCAGTGGTTGTTGTATTTAATATAACAGTAGTAGTAGTAGAAGAAGTAGGAGTATCAGTAATAGTAATGGCAGTATTTGAAGTAGCAGTAATAGCAGTAGTAGAAATACTAGTAGCATTCATACTAATAGCTGAAGTAGTATTAGTACTGGTAGTAGCATGAATAGCAGCAGTAGTAGAAGTAGTAGCAGTTGTAGTATAAGTAATAGTAGTACTGGTAGTATTAGCAGTAGTGGTAGTAATAATAGCAGTAGTAGTAGTGGTAATAGTCGCAACAGCAAAAGTTGTAGTAGAAGTAGTAGTAGTAGTAGTAGTAGTAGTAGCAGTAGTAGTAATATTAGAAATATTAGCAGCAGTAGTAGTAGTTGTAGTATTAGTAAGAGCATTAATTATTTCAACAAAAAAGCCTAATTTTGAGCTTAATGTTTAAATACAGTTAATCCATGGGGCTTTTATTTTGAAAGGGTGGGGCTGGGTGGGTTAGACAGGAGGAGAGGAGACTGAATCATAATGTTAGATAAACACAAACAGGTTATTAAATGACAGGCTTCATCAAAAGCATTTCAGTTGGAATTCATTCGGTGGGGCTTGTACTTTAAAATGGTGTGTGTGTGTGTGTGTGTGGGGGGGGGGGGGGGCCTCTAAAAGTCTCTAATACCTGAATGACTGTATAAGAGATACACACACAGAGAGAGAGAGAGAGACACACAGAGAGATAGAGTGAGGCTTGTGTCTGTGAGTCTGTGTGTTTATAAACATCAGTAATTAGCTCAAGCACGAACACCTGTGAGCCTGGCTGCCTTTTCATGAGAAAAGAATGGGAAACACCTGTCAAACAAAACCAAAACCCCATAACCATAGCTCCTATTGCTCCAATATTACTACTGGAGAGGGAGGATGACTTGAAGAACAGATCATGCGAAAATTGTGTCTGTAGTGTAAAAAAAAAGTGGCTTCAATGGCGATTTAGAAATGGGGTACGGTTGTCTGTGCAAGACTTTTTTGAAGTACGTTTTAACATTGGGGTCTATGGAGGAGAAAGTTGGTTTTCCTCTCAAGTAAAGGCCTTTGTGCCAAATGTGTAAATCTGTGGGATTCAACAGTCATATGTCTACGACAAGGACAAGATTAGCTACGTTTCCAAAATTATGCATGTAGAGTGAAAATTGAGGAGTCAGTCGCAAAAGACAAATATTTTTTTCACAGAAATCTCAGGCTCCTCTTCACTCTAGCGGTGACATCACGCTCTCTACGCAATACACACCCATTGTAAAAGCAGAAAAGGACTGAAAAACACATGAAAGCAAAAATGCTACTATTCAAAAAGTGTAAAAGATATCAAAATTATTATAACATACCATCATTGATCAGGGTTTTCTCAACATTTGAAAGTTTAAATGGTGTCTGTAGCTGAAAGTATGAAGAAGTAGAAGGATTTGAAAGTTGAAGAAGTTTAAGAGGATTTAAAAATATTCTCCATAGACATCCCATTCAAAAAATAAGGTGCAAAATGCTTAATAATTCAAAAAGTTGAAAGATTAGAAATATTATGAGAAATAGCACACATGAGCTGAACGAGCTGAACAGTTACATAGTTGAACGGTTTCTGTAGCTTAAAAACTGTAGAACAAGAAGCGTTTCAAAAAAAAGGGGGACGGAAGAAATATAAGAAGAAGAATAAAGATTCGAAGAACAATACTTGGAATGCTGAATCAGCATTCCAACAATAAAGATTCGAAGAACAATACTTGGAATGCTGAATCAGCATTCCAACAATAAGAATAAGAATTAAAGCTGCAAGCAGCGATGAGCGGGCCCTCGCATCTCTGCGTACGTCGAGGGTACTTACGAGACCTCAGCTTACGCGGCCAAGAATGTCTGCGACCATCAGATAACGCGACCACGAGTTAGACATTTTTTTTCCTGCTTGGAGTATTTGACCCTGGAAATTGTGCTTTGCAAATAGTCCACCACTTCCTGCAACCACTGTGTGGCGCTAAACAACGTGCGTCAACATAATTTATGTTGCTCTATATCAAGTGTAGACAACATCATGTAACTTTCATGTGAATCGGATATCGTTTGTCAAATAACGCTGATTTCCTTTCGCCATTAGGTGGCGCTTTGACTTAGATGGAAAATTGGCTTGTAGACATCCTCAAGCCATGACTGTTATGAAGCATGGCAAGTTTGGGACAGATTTGAACAAGTCCAGTGGAGATACATCAGCTTGCTGTTTCATGGGGAGTCACGTAAAATGGCCGCCACGCCACGGCTACACCATTCAATCAAACGTAAAGCTTTTGATAACTTTTAATCACAAAGGTCTTTAGATTGTAGTGGATCTGAAAAACTCCCTAGGAGGAGTTTGTTAAAGTATAGCACCTAGAAACGGTCAAAAATGAATGGAAAACGCACACAAAGATCAGACCAGACTTCCAGTATGGTTTACAACATAGTCTCAAGAGACTTTTTTTAAATCTACATGTGGTACATGTGCCTACTAAATTTCATACATGGGGCTGGGGCTGCTTTGTTGAAAATTTGCAGGGGGCACTATCGAGGCAATTTATAACGGCCAAGCCAAAAATCCACATGAAATCTGTATTTGCATCACCTATGACATATGTACAAAGTTCCATGAGTTGAGTATCCCAAGTTACAAATAAATCTATCCAAATGAGCATTCCTGATTCTCTCATACAGTCAAACGTCCGTCTCCTGAATCAAATAAATCATTTAAGCAACAAGTCCATACACTACTTCATGGTGATCTAGCAATAGCTTGTCTTAACAACTGGTTTCAAATGCACAGCTAACAGTATGAAAGCAAAGCTAACGATTAGTATGCTAATGCTAACGGCTAATCGCGATTAGCAACACAACTTGTTTTACACTGTAACATTTAGTCACAGTCCAACATCCGTCTCCTGAATCAAATAAATCATCTAAGCAACAAGTCCATACACTACTTCATGGTGATCTAGCAATAGCTTGTCTTAACAACTGGTTTCAAATGCACAGCTAACAGTATGAAAGCAAAGCTAACGATTAGTATGCTAATGCTAACGGCTAATCGCGATTAGCAACACAACTTGTTTTACACTAACATTTAGTCATAGTCCAACATCCGTCTCCTGAATCAAATAAATCATCTAAGCAACAAGTCCATACACTACTTCATGGTGATCTAGCAATAGCTTAAGCCCCTAGGTCCCCCATTTGGACGCAAGTGTACATAAAACGTACAGAGTTTAGTGTACAAAGTGACAGCCAAAGAACCCACGAAGAACGAATATAATGATGTTATAGTTCTGGAAAAACATCAGAAACTTGGGAACAACATGAACCAAGCCACAACTCCCATCAGCCAAGCAAACAAATAACAAAATATCATAAATCATAACTCAATATCACTGGACCTGACCAGAGAAAACAGCTGCTACGTGCTAGCTACGAAAATGCTGCATGAAAAAGCATGTCCGCTTGACGCAGATTACGGAGATATCCTCCATTTCTCTCCCCGGTAAACCATCGCAGAGATATTCAGCATCAAGCACAAAAAAGTCACACAGCTTTATCGAATATTGTACTCACTTTTGGTCGAATCACAGCGAAAAAATTAAATATTTCCGTACTTCCACGTCTCTGTATGTCCAGCTGCATGTGCTCCGTGTGAATCCGTTTGATTCGTGTCTCTCCGATACTGGTCGGCTTCTGGGGAGGGATGTAGTCTCAGCAAATTGGATTTCAGATCTGACATCAGATGGGACGTTTTTTATTCTGATTGGCTATTAGTGCTGTCAATCATCTAACTTTCAATTCCCTGCAATTCTATTGGCTTATAGGAGGGCTCAATGGCGAAAATCGGAGAAAGGGGGGCTGAGCTGCAGCCCTGAACAGAGAGAGAGGGCTGGATCTGAAAACAGTTGAATGAACACAGAGACTTAGAAAGAGCTTAGAAAGGGCTTAGGGCCTTCAAATAAAGCCCAAACTGCTCTATTTAGATGTAGTGAACACCATTAGTGATATATACAAGTGAAATATATAGTTTGGTACATCATAAACTTAAAATAACACACATTGTGCAACATGTGTAAATATTGGAATCCTCGCCTGAAATTTCTGTACTGTATCCTCTCTAGCTTATGAATGCTTCACTTTATCTAAGTGAAAATGTGAATAGAGACATATAGTTCTATGATCTGGGACAGCTTGAAAGCTTGGATCTACATGATTTCAAAAAAAAAAATCCTGAAATTGCTTTTTTTTTCAGGCGAAAGTTAGAATTTTCAATTTGTGCTGTGTGCCATCTTAATTTACTCTTAACCAGTAACATATTTACTGATATTTACACATATAAACACATCTCACAAGTGTTAGGGTTATTTTATTACCAAACGTATTAAAATAGCCCTTACAGTTGCAACACTACACTCATTGTAGTATGGGTATGCTATTTTCGAGCTGAGGCCTAAAAATAGGCTGGGGCTTAACAACTGGTTTCAAATGCACAGCTAACAGTATAAAAGCACAGCTAACAGTATGAAAGCAAAGCTAACGGTTATTATGCTAATGCTAACGGCTAATCGCGATTAGTAACACAACTTGTTTTACACTATAACATTTAGTCAAAGTATAGAAAACAATTCACAAACTCGTATTTACCTCTTGTACATCACAACAGTCCAAACCATAGGATAACTGGTCGTCAGCCATTAAGTTATGAACATTATTGCACTCTCACAATAGCCACTATTCACTTGATGGTGATAATTCGCTTCTCCATTTCTCCAACACACCGAACCTGGCCACATACGACTAAGCCCCACCCCTCTACATGAGGATGGGCTTGGATTGGCTGTTAGTTTCAGGACAAACCAATTAAACAAAGTCAAAACAAAGATTGACATATCATACTGCTATACAAGTTAGGCTGTTAGGGAGAACACACGTTCTGAATCATGTACTTATCAAACAAACTATGCTCATTTGCATGAACTGCAACTTTTGAACTGTAAAGCTTATGAGTCTCTTATTGAAATACATTTTATCCACCCATATCTATTTTTACCCATACTTGTACAGTTTTAACTTGGTTTTAGAAAACTATTTATATCCTGATGTCTGAATTAATTTTTAACAAGGGCTACACCAATATTCTACTAGTTCCTGAATCCACTATGTGGCGCTAGAGAAAACATGCAAACATGCATTATGTTGCTCTACAACAAGTGCTCTTTTGGGGTCTATATCAAGTGTAGACAACATCATGTAAATTACATGTGAATCGGATATTGTTTGTCAAATAACGCAGATTTCCTTTCGCCATGAGGTGGCGCTTTGACTTATATGGAAAATTGGCTTGTAGACATCCTCAGGCCATAACTGGTATCAAGCATGGCAAGTTTGGGACAGATTTGAACAAGTCCAGTGGAGATACATCAGCTTGCTGTTTCATGGGGAGTCACGTAAAATGGCCGCCACGCCACGGCTACACCATTCAATCAAACGTAAAGAATTTGATAACTTTTAATCACAAAGGTCTTTAGATAGTACTGACCAAATTTGAATTGGATCCGCAAAATTCCCTAGGAGGAGTTCGTTAAAGTATAGCGCCTAGAAATGGTAAAAAATGAATGGAAAATTCAAACAAAAATCAAAATAGCAGACTTCCAGTATAATTTAGAGCATAGTCTCAAGAGACTTTTTTTGTGATACATGTGTCTACTAAATTTCATACATCTAGGTGAAATGTACCGCTGGGGCTGCTCTTTTGCTTTCCTCAGAAAATGTGAGGTCCATCAGATCAACTGGCTAGGAGGAGTACATCAAAGTATAAAACGTGTCATTTCCTTTTGCCAGTAGGTGGCGCTATGACTTTGAGAACATTTTGGCATGGAAATGTGCTCAAGCCTGAAATAGCATGATGCATAACACATTTTGGGCAGATTGGACAATGTACCTCTGAGTTACAACAACTCCCTCTTTCATAGCGAATGGCACAAAATGTGAGCGAAGTGGGCGCACGCCATGTCAAGGTCGTTCAATGAAAACTCACCATTTTGATACATTTTCATCACAAAGGTCTTTAAATTGTCCTGACCAAATTTGATGTTGATCGCATAAACTCTGTAGGAGGAGTTTGTCAAAATACAAAGCCTGAAAACGTAGTTTAATGGGAGTCGCATAAAATGAACGCCACGCCACAGCTACGCCATTCCATCAAACATAAAGCTTTTGATAACTTTTAATCACAAAGGTCTTTGGATTGTACTGTCCAAATGTGAAGTGGCTCTGACAAAGTCCCTAAGAGGAGTTCGTTAAAGTATAGCAACTAGAAATCGAGGGAAAATTCACATAAAAATCAAAATGGACGACTTTTGGTTGATTTTAGAGCATGGTCCCAAGAGACTTTTTTGTAAGTCTCCATAGGATACATGTGCCAACCACATTTCATACATGTAGGTTAAACGAGGCGCTGGGGCTGCTTTGTTGAAAATCTGCAGGGGGCGCTATCGAGACAATTTATAACGACCAAACCAAAAATCCACATGAGATCTTTAATTTCATCACCTACGACATATGTACAAAGTTTCATGAGTTTTTGAGTATCCCAAATCACAGAAAAATCAGCTTGCTTTTTCATAGCGAACAAAGCGTTGCCACGGCAACAGAAACCTCGCAATATTCATGATGAACTATCATCAATGTCTAAAGGCTTTCTTTCTAGAATGTGAGGGTGATCTGGTGAAATGGCTAGGCGGAGTACATCAAAGTGTAAAACTTGTCATTTCCCTTTGCCAGTAGGTGGCGCTATGATTATGTGAAAATTGAGGCATGGGAATGTTTTTAGGCCTGGACTAGCATCCTGCATAAGAAATTTTGGGCAGATTTGACAATGTACCTTGGAGTTACAACAACTTCAATTTTCATGAAAAATTGACCAAAATGGATGCCACGCCACGCCAAGGTTGTTGCATGAAAACTCATGATTTTGATAACTTTTCATTATAAAAGTCTTAAGATCGTGCTGACCAAATTTGAAGCCGATCGCATAAATACTGTAGGAGGAGTTCGTGAAAATGCAAAGCCTGAAAACGGGAAAAATGGCCAAAAAGAGCTAACTACTGTAGCGTCCCCTAGTGGCTGAAGGAAATGAAAATGTGAGGGTACATTACAGATTGCTATGTGGACATTTGCCTCAAATTTTGTGATGATAGGCACAATGGTTTTAAAGTGAGGTTGATTGATGTACAGAGCCACGCCCCTGATAAGTTCATTGGCCCATAACTTGATAACGCAATAAGTTATCAAAAAACTTTTGGGGGGGTTTTGATGAAATTGAATGAATAATGATCCACAGCAAATTTGGTAGCAATCTGACACAGCGTTTAGGAGCAGTTTGCAAAAATGTGTTTTTCACAAAAATAAAAATGGTGGAAATCAGAATGGGCGGAGCTAAAAAAATTGTAATGATTGTAGAGCAGATGGAGCTGAATATGTGTCAAAGTTCATGTTAATCAGACATGTTGGGTGAAGGCCGTGGCCTGTGAAACTGTAGGGGGCGCTAGTGAGCCATTTTGTCATACATGAGCATGCGACCCATAAAATCTCAAATTTTCACGCAGTCCTGATCCGCCTGCCAAATTTGGGGAGTTTTTGAGTATGATAAAGCCCTGAAAAATGTGATTTTAGAGGAGAAATAATAATAATAATAATAATTCTTTGAATTACAATAGGGCCTTCGCCCGACTTCGTCGGTGCTCGGGCCCTAATAATAATAATAATAATAATACCCCATAGAATTTCAATAGGGCCTTCGCTGGCCCGACGTTGTCGGTGGCTCGGGCCCTAATAATAATAATAATAATAATACCCCATAGAATTTCAATAGGGCCTTCGCTGGCCCGACGTTGTCGGTGGCTCGGGCCCTAATAATAATTCTTTGAATTACAATAGGGCCTTCGCCCGACTTCGTCGGTGCTCGGGCCCTAATAATAAGCCCGCAGGATTACAGTCAGTGTGCTTTGGCACAGGCAGTATTACTGCCTTGTGCCACAAAGCCACACTGAATAAAGATTTGAAGAACAATACTTGGGAAGCTGAATCAGCATTCCAACAATAAAGATTTGAAGAACAATACTTGGAATGCTGAATCAGCATTCCAACAATTAATCAGGAGAGGTGTCGTATTTTGCCAGAGAAGGCAAATATGCTCATATTCCTGCAAATGAATTGCTGAAGTTAATTTATATTTATTGAAGTATATACTGTAAACTGTTGTTAACAGTTAATATATTGTTCATAGTTTGAAGTTAAAATGTTTGAAGCTGTCGTTTGAAGCCAAGTGTTTTGTATTTATTTATATTTATAGTATACTTTAAACAGTTAATATATTGTTCAATTTGAAGAAAAAAAATTGCCTTGACAATAAAAAAAGCCTTTCTTTAATGTCGTCAATCGTTGTTTTGTGCGGTTCAGGCACCGTTTAGGCACCGGTATCGTTTTAAAGGTATCGTTTTAGCTCCGGTATCGGAAAAAACCCAAACGATACCCATCCCTACCTGTCTGTCTACCTGCCTGTCTACCTGCCTGCTTCTCTGCGCACACTCTAATTGCACGTCCCCTGAGACTTCTACAAGCTGCTAGTGCTCACACGATCATTTTGGGGGAGTGGCTTTGGAGAGAGGCCTGAAGGGGCAGGCTGTCACTGTTGGTAACTTAGCGATTTTCTTGCTAGATTTCAACTTAAATGTTAGTACAGTCGTCATGTACATGCAGGTGCATGCTTGAAATGTGAACTCTGCATTTAACCCATCCTAAGCATCAGCAGCAGTGGGCTGTGTGAAGCCCCCCTGGAGCTACTTGGGGGTCTTTACACTCTGGCAGCGTGAATGTCTATTGCTTTTATTGTAGAAGGTAAGAACAGAAGGAGTGGATCTGGTCTGCGCTGCCTTTGTCTAGATTGACAGGATAAATAAAGTGTGGTCTTGGTTCAGACTACGGAGCCTCTGTGGTGGTATTTTATAAATACTGTATACGTAGGTGCCACTCAACCTGTTCTGTACTAAGGTTGATGCCTTTATTTGTGGTGCGAACACCTAAAAAAAACAACCTTGTTCATAAAATAAAAAAGTTGGTAATATCCGTGATCCAAAAAAATAATAATGGTGTGCGAATTGTGTGAATTTGTGCAAATAAAAAATAACGCCCCAGGAGTTGTGTTGATTTTAGCAGCGTGTGTATGACATACAGTATGTGTTGATTTATATAGTTCTTTACACACAAAGTGTCAATTGACCTTTAGCGAAGCCCCTCCCTCTTGGTTACTATTGCTAGGCTTGTAAATGGTAAATGGACTGTACTTGTATTTCTCTTTTCTAGTCTTCCAACCACTCAAAGCTCTTTAACACTACATGTCATCACTCACCGATTCATACTCTGATGACTGGGCTACCATGCAAGGTGCCACCTGCATATCTGGACTCTAATTATTCAGACCCATTCATACACCGTAGGCACAGCTAAGGGAGAAATTTGGGGTCTAAGTGTCTTGATCAAGGACTGGCGGAGCCGGGGATCAATCCACCCATCCTCTGTTGAAGGACGACCCTGCTCTACCACTGAGCTTCAGTCGCTTTCGCCCCTCAGTGTGACATTTACACCAAAATCAGTGAGATATATTCCGATGGAAAGATTTCTGGAATGATAGATCTGAAATATCAGAGAAGCAGACAGAAAGGACTACTACCTCTGAGCAGCCTTGATACATGACCTGTATGTGTGCTTACATTTTATAATCGCGATTAATCGCATGATTTTCTGCGATTAATTGCATTGTTATGCACAAAATTCAATAATGAATTAAAAAGTAGTGTATTGCGCACTTTTATTTTAAAAGTACTGCTATATGAACAAAAGTGCAATAACATTTGGTTTGCAAACACTTTAAACAAATAAGGTTATTTTTAACAGCAGTATTCCCTTTACACAGTAGTTAAAATACAGTTATAATGATTCTGATAATATATATTTAGCCGGTGTTCACAACTTTATTTTCATGTGTGTAATAGATGCAATTTGAAATATACACCTTGAAAACTGCAAACCTATCTATGTAATATTTGTTTATGTTTGTTAACTTCTCAGTAGTGATAACTAAATTATATATGTATTACACATATTCCAAACAAAACAACTTAAAAAAATTCAAAAAAATAATTTAAATGAATCATTACTTTTTTGCTTTTTTTTGGTATTTTGGTCAGACACATATGCAACGCTGATTACCGTGTAATATGTGTGTTATTAGTTATAAATGTACATTGGTACATAGAGGGTGATAAGAAGCTTTACAAGTAGGGACTTAAGACCCAGGGGAATGTAGGTGAAAGAAACAGGAAGAGACGCCACACAAACAGCTGTTCACCACTCGCTGCCCGGTTCTTATGTTAAAAATGTCCGCTTAATAATAAAAAAAAAAACTGCATTAATGCATGATAAAATAATTGTCGCGTTAATTAATTAATGCGTTAACTTGCCCAGCCCTATTTTAAATACTTCTCCATAACTTTCGCTACAGGCTAGCGGCTAGCTGAGTGTCTTCTTCTGCTTATTGGAGCTTGTTAAACAACTGACTGACGCATTACCGTTTTTTGCGGCCGTCTAAGTGGCGCTTGCGGCCCAGCCCCATGGTTAAGAATCACTGAACTAGAGGACAGAGAGCAACAATATATGTTGCGTAAACCACCTGAAAAGCACACAACAATATCTGTGTTTTTTAAACGGGCTGCAAGGAGACCGTCTTGCAGCCTGCATGCGGATCTCGATAAATAGGCCAAATGTTCCTGACTTCCCATATCAAGAGGCTCTGGAAATGTTCTTCCAGAAGCTCAGAAAGATACCCTGCAGTGACAAAAGCTGTACACATTGTGGATAATCGTCGTACAAAGAAATGTTCCGATGTTTAGTTCAATGTACAGTTCAAATAATTGTTCAGTTGTTATAATGACTGCTGTTTTTAAAAAAAAAACACATGAACACCATGATTCCTTTAAGTGTTTGTGTCGGTGATCGCCCCCCCCCCCCCCCCCCCCCAAAAAAAAAAGCTGTAAACCTAGGGGAAACACTGGCTTAGCAAAGGGTCAATTGAGAGTTAAGAGGTTTCATGGCAAACACACTCTGATCCACATGTCATCTCATATGTTGCACAAAGGTTATATGGTTCTACACCTTTAGTTTTTCACATGAGGCAGCAGAGAAAGAAATTAAAAAGAAATGTAATAAAGAAAGCAATGTGGTGAGCAGCTCCAGTACACTTAGCTAATGGACAACACAGTGTGTGTGTGTGTGTGTGTGTGTGTGTGTGTGTGTCCTGCTAGCAAGTCCTTCATCTTGGCCGTGGCTCTTATTGACTGTATTGGAGGCCATAAATCATTGTGTTTGTGTTTGTATACGGGCCGATGCTTCTGTGGATGTGAGCAGCAGCACACAGCAATGTCAGGTCAGTGAGGCAACAGAGTGAGCAGTGTGTGTGTATGTGAGAGAGATAACCGTGACAGAGCAACAGTAGCCAAAGTGGTAGACGGGCCATTGGACAAGATGTACCTGACTGTCTGTCTGCTTCACACCTTCACACAGAGATGTAAATTATTTTCACAACAGTGCACACATCAGTCACAAAGTCATGAGGCATGTGCACAGACACACACACACACACACACACACATACACACACACTTCCACAGAAATAAGTGTAAGTACACAAGGATGCAATTAAGCAGACTGCATCAATACAGTAAAACAGTGGTTGTTCTTTTGTACTTGCTGTGGCCTTTAAACCTGGTAAATCCCTCTCCACTGTGTTTTATCCATCGCTCCATCAGGGTGATCTGTATCTGACGTTAACTGCCCATCATTAACATTTTCCAGAGTGCTGCTGGAGGGAGCAATTGAATGGAGCAATCAAGCAGATTAACTGTGGGCAGCCGTCATGTGTGTACACACACTGACAGAGACACAGTCAGAGACAGTCATCTCTGACACTACTGGGAAACAACGGTGTTGACATTTCAGAAACTGCTGCATGAGGATGAGGGGGTGTAAAAAGGCCTGGAACCAAGCTGTATGATCAGCTACTACTGCTCTGTTATAAAGATGTCCCTCTCACAGGTCCATATTGATCCATCCGAAGGACAAAGACAGTTTCAGATGGTTTCAAGTTTGCTATTTTTTTTAACATGTCTTTAATTTGCACAGAGCAGACTTTGCTAATGAGCCCTCTCTTCATATTCCTCTTCTGACCATGGACCCTTCTCCACTTGCTAGGCAAACTGATGCATCGCTACACAAGCTCATAACTGTTTTCATTTTGTTAAGTATAGTCCATCTCAAAAGTCCAGTGTGTAGGACTTTTGGGGGATATATCAGCAGATATGTAATATAATATTCATAACTATGTTTTTATTTGTGTATAATCATCTGAAACTAAGAATTGTGTTTTCATTAGCTTAGAATGAGGTACTCTTCATGTCCGGCATGTTTCTACAGTAGCCTGCTTAGTGAGAGCCTTGCATGTTTTTAAGTTACCTGAAGGCCCCCGTAACAAACTGTGGTACCGCCAGCCGCTGTCTGACTTTGGCTGCTCCTGAAGTAGTGTTACTATGGTATGGATGGCATCTGAGCAAGGCCAAAGCGTGACCATGGTTTTACACTCAGCGGCTCACACTACCACAGTGTTTGAAAGGGATGGGTGAGTGGAGGGTTATTCAGTTGGTTCCAATCTGCAACCACACCACTCGATGCCACTTAATTCTACACACTGTCCCTTTAAGACAATACCAACATGCCCACGTATGTTCAGTCATTGGCCGCTTAAATTATTCTCGGGTGATCCTTTCCTGTACAACTTTGCTAAGAGTGACCGTTAAGTGGAGAGCAGGGCCGCCTTTCAATCAGAGGGTCGGCGGTTCGATCCCTGGCTCCTGCTCCGCTAGTCTCATGTGTCCTTGAGCAAGACACTTAACCCCAAAATTGCTCCCGTAGCTGTGCCTATGGTGAATAGATAGATACTGAATTGTAAGTCGCTTTGGATAAAAGCGTCTGCTAAATGACTGTAATGTAATGTAAGAGATCAGAGCCTCTCTCCAATGCAAATACAATCCACAGTTTAGTTGTAGCTCGTCAGAGCCTTTAGTAGTGTGAGATAGAAAAATCAAGTGTATATTCTCTTTGTGCTGTACGTCTTGGTAGTTACATGTGAGTGTGTTGCCCTACCATTAATATGGCTTTAGGCCCTTGACCTCCATTATTTTCTTAAAAAAATATTGTTCCATGTTCCTTCATTGCCATAAACATTGTCACTGTAGATTTAGTCAATTCCACAGACAACATCCTGCTAAATACCAACGCACCCATCCTTGCCCTAAACTGATCCCACACTGAAGAGATTTAGTTTGGTCATCAAAACTAAATCATCATTGATATGGATACATTCAACTACATATGAAGAAGTACAGTTTAATATATTAGGAACGCTTCAGCCATCGATTCACACACCGACCAATTTTACTTTAAATTTTGATAATTTTATATAATGGAACAGTATGGACAGAGAGGTGATGGTAAAGAAACAATACCAGTTAAGGTCTGTATTATTTCTATCTCATACAGTGAACTAATGTCCCCTCAAGTGTCTGCATCACTGTTTTAGCACAACAGCATTTCCCATGGCAAATGTGTAAACACATTCACAGACTGCCTGTCGGTTTGTTCTCTGCTGCGTCCTTTCAATGCCTTAATAGGACAGGAGCAAAACACAAATGTATTTATGATAATGTGTCACATTTGTTACTCACGGCAAGTGTGCTGGAGTGGCTCTGGAGTTTCAAATGGGCTGGAAAAAAAGAAAAGAAAAGAGAGATGGAGGAATTGTAGATTACCTGCATTATTTAATACAGTAAAAAAGTCTTTGTGTCCAAGCATAGGAGGTGGCCTCTCCTGGAGCCTGGAAAGAGTCTGAGAGGGGAAGAGAGCTGAATAGTCAGCGGCATATTTTACAAACTCTCTCCTCTGCCTCTCGCTCCCTTGAGATGGAAGCTTTTGTATCACCTCTCACAATACTTCACTTACTGCTCTCCCTCTGAAAATAGCACAGACAAAGGCTGAGAGAGAGTAAGCCAGTGAATACTGCAGATGGACAAAGTGGGTATATCTGATATACATGTGAGAGAGAGAGAGAGTGCAGCTAATATATACAGACAAAGATGGAAGAGAGAAGAAATGCTTGGCGGGAGGAGGGGAGCTCAGAGCTAAATGTAAAATGGTTTCAAACAGTGTTGACCTCAAAAATTAGGTATGTTATTCTTCTCTAACATCAAAGGTAGCTTATTACTTTAGCTCAGATGCTTTCTATTAGCTTGTCTTTCTTCAAAAAGTAAATCTTTCCATAAAAAATCCAACAATTCCACCAACCTAAAGAACAAAACAGGGCAATTCATTTCCTTTTAAAACAGTTTGTGATTTTGTGCCCCCATTACTATGATGCTGTCATTGTGACATGCACGTCCCATAGGAAGAAAATTATTTAGGTGACAGCTCTCTGATCTACCACTGATACTAACTAACTGTTTTCTTTGTAATGTTTGAACCATCACATCATCATATCTAAAAGACAGAGTAGGTTGCTTGCCAATGATTCCTATAATACACCGTTGGAGATTACCAGCAAGAGGCCCACACTGTGAGGTCATGTTGTGAATTGGAAAAGAACAACGTGGTTAGGTTTAAGCAACAACTTGGTTAAGTTAAGGAGAAGATCATGGTTTGGGTTAAAATAAGTATGTTTGTTACCTAATTTACATTACAAAAATTAAGTCAGAAACCAAGTCAACGCTGACTTATTTGAACTAGGTGACAATAATTAATTTACACAACTATTTGCTGTTATAAAGTAGTTGTACATAAGAGTAATTATTTGGAGTGTTGTTTTGCAGGTCGTAAATTGGTCATCAACCAAAGTATTGGACAAAATAAAATCTGGATGATGGTGCTGCATTAAAGTCAGGAGATCAACAATATTTATATTTATCTGTTTGGGTACATGAACCAAATTTCATGGCAATCCATGCAATAGTTTCACTCTGAACCACCACTATTAATGGTGCAAATTGAAAAGTCATCAGACCAGAAAACATATTGAATGTCTGCACCACATTGTCCCAATGTATATTGAGGTCAAGATCACTCACCGGATAAGTGAATACGTTTGACTTTTGATTGTGATTCTGCTAACTGACACCCTTCAGAACCAACAACATTTCACCAAAAACCAAACATGTCAAAGTCAAAGTTGTGTTCGAGAAAGAGTCACGCACAAACAAAAGAAAATAAACATTAGGTTTTGTCTCACCGTGACGACATTTATTGCTCCATAGAATTTATTGATGCACGTTGGATGTAACAAATGACATGCAGAGCAAGGAAATGAAACTAAGGGTGTCTCCACAGTAAATCACCAGATGAGTGTTTGATGGTTATTTATTTGTACTTTAGAATGTAACCACCATGAAATAATCTGATTTTTATCTTTAATATTCATAGCACCGCTGTCTCTCTGTCTCTCTGTCTCCTGTTTCTCGCCCTCTCAGCCCACTCGCGTGACCTCTTTTTTTCTCTCTGGTTTATTATGAAATGAGTCAGAAAACTTTACTTTTAATGTCATCAAAAAAAAGAGAAATGCATGAATGAAACGGGACACAAGTTGAATCAGCGGCGCTGTGTGTGATTGTTTCTGGGGGTAAAATGTCTCTGAGCAATGTTCTCGGAACACTTAGACCCTGGTCCCTGTGGGTGAAAAGCAAGGAGTTCCTCAAAAGTCTTCTTTCGTTTCATGTCCAGTGTCCCTGTCTTTTCTTTAGTCCTTTCAACACTCTTTTCCCACTCCCAAAAATAGCAATTATTAGACTCCAGAGAGGTCCAACTGGATCTGTTTTAATTATAAATGTGCGTGGGCTTTCCCTTCTCTGTTTAAGAGATACTGCCCCGCATGCATCGGGAATAACATAGGTTTAAAAAAAGAGTGGTGGAGTGAAGGGTTTTTTATTTATTGATTACTCAAGTGCAGCAAATGCCCTCGGTATTTCTTTAAAAAAGAAGGTACACTCTGAAGAGAGAGGCAGGCAGAGAGAGAGAGAGTGTACATTCTGACAATAAGAGGGAGAAAATAACCCAAGCCATCAGTGAATTCCTTGTTCTCCATCACTTATCTTTTTAATGGTAAAATTGAAAGAAGCTAGCTCTGACAACCAATCATTAAAACATATCCGTGTGCAATTGAACACCCCTGTGGAGCTATAGACTCAATATGGGAAATGCATTTTGTTCCTTAGCATTCATTTCTGTTCCCTACGGGACATTTGTAAATCCCAGTAATGGTGGAAGGCCGTCACGTGAAAAGCAGAGTGGGCATGTGGCTGGGGCGGAGGGTTGGAGGAGGTGAACCAGAACAAAAGAGGCCTGCTTTCAACTTGGAGATGAGACGATGGGCCAAATGAAAGAGTTTTCGCCGTGGCCTAACCTGTAGCTGTCTTTCATCTCTAATTTTCTCCTTCTTCTTTTCTTCTCCCGTAGCGACGGGCTCGATTATTAATTTTTACTCCTGAAACGGCTGCCTCGGTAATAACTTCATTTCAAAGCTGAGACATTTCACCTTTGAATTTGCCTGGCAGCACGCTGGAGGTTAGTAATTGATATTTCCCTCTTCAGTCAGATGTCTTTAAGAACTGGGATAAGGGAAGAACTGAGTGGGCTCACACGTACACATTTCAACATATTCTATTGAATAAAACACACTACACACTAGAGACAACAAAGCTAGAGAGGCATAACAAATGGTTTTGAAAGTATTACCGTCTAAACTAAGATGAGGGTTATTTCAATTAGTTTGTTCTGACATTTATATCACTTAAGATACCATGGTAGACAACAAAGTAGCTGCTATTTGCTATTCCACTATTTGTGGAAATGCTCCAGTATTGAGGGAATGTAATCATATCACTGAACTCCTCACCGTGATACGTACGTCCACTAAAGGTGCTGGACTTTACCAGTGACAGGTCAGATTGTTATTACCAGTGTCTGGCAACATCATAGAGTAGTCTCATTTGAAATCACGGCTCACATCCACAACCTAAATATTCAGCCATGACATTGAAAACCTTTTATAAGCTACGCTTTCTGTACTCCAACACAACAAACTCTTGACAACTCCAGCACTCCTCTTTCCAACTCTTTTCCTTGTTTTCACCGCTGACTTCCAGCAACAAGTCACATGACACAATAACAAATATGTAGGAGCAGAAGTGGGCTCAAATTTAGTCGCTGTGTTCACTCACTGTACTGTTGCAGTCTGGACTGCTCACATGTGCCACCTGGTGGTTGTTGGTGTACACTGCAGCTAGTGCTGGAATCAGCTGGACAACATAAAAGTCTCCCCTCCCCCTCTGCCACCATGAGGCACCTTTAGCAATGCAGCAATAGCGTGAATTGAAACCTGTGACATCTGCACCCTGCTAGCTCCCTCTTCAAATCCCTACCCTCCTGTGGAAGATTCTAGAGCTTTAGGTGTGGGACATCTCGCCTCAGAAGTACTACGTTTTTCTAAGACTGCTCGATACTTAAACTCGTGAAGCGCGCACTACCCAACAAGCACATTAAGTGTAGGTAGATAGCAGCACAAAGCAACAAGCCCTTAAAATGAAGCACTTGAGGACTCTATCATATTATGTATGTTTGAATGTATAAATGTGATGTTAAATATATACATTGTACATATTTCATGAACTTATGTGTGTTTTTAAAAGGACCACTGAGGCAAACTATGATGTCATGGCAAAAAGTATCAAATTGAATTAAGGAATTACGTTATGCTGTTAAATATTAGGGTATAAATAAAGTATTCAACTTTGCTGACAAATGTACCAAATTTAATCCATTTGTGTCCTCTCTGGTGTCTACTTGAGTTGTTAAAAAACTCCCGAACAACAGAAATCCAAACATGAAATCTCGAGGGAAACACAAACCCTTGCAACACACAAATTGCTCAATGAACCTGAAAAAGACCTGCAGAAGATCCAGACCTGATGTTATCCACGACTTCCAGTCCTATTATTCCCACTGCTGAACCACAAACTAGTTCTGATTCACATTGTGTGGCTCAGTGGTAGAGCAGGTTCGTCCTTCAATCGGCTGTTCGATCCTCGGCTCCGCTAGTCCATATCAATGTGTCTTTGGGCAAGACACTTTACACCAAATTGCTCCTGTGGTGTATGAATGGATGTGAATAACTAGAGTCCTGATGGGCAAGTGGCACCTTGCATGGTAGCCCCTCCATCAGTGTATGAATGGGTGTGAGTGGGTGAACGATGACATGTAGTGTTAAAGAGCTTTGAGTGGTCGGAAGACTAGAAAAGAACAGTACAGCCCACTTACCATCTACCATTACAGTCCACATGACCCGGAACCACTGACTCTGGCTGGTCCTCCATTAACTCATTATTACTCAAGAAAGGATAAGTGCCCCCCCCCCCCCCCCCCCCCCCCCCGTGGTGAGCATGTATTGAAGTAGCACTTTGGTGCGTATAAAGGCAGAGTCAGTGGGGGATGTGGTTCATCAGGTGGGAGCACTCGGACTCATTAATCTCAACAGCATGAAGTTCCGTCAATATGACACATACTCATTCTTCATCTTGACACAGCCTAAATGTACCCAAATGAACGACTTACACAAAAGACTTTGTGCACTCAAAGGAGCATTCTGACGGCTTTGAATGTTGGATATTGTTGGCCTGTTATTGACTGGCCATTGTCATTGTCTTTTTTGTCTTGAATAGACTTCGATAATCCATATGGTGGTACTTAATATGCTGGAAACAAGCCACAAGTCCCAGCTTGTTGTACATTCCCTCTATGAATGTTAAAGCTTAAATACGTCCCCTGACCTGTACTGTATTATGCATGGACAATTAAATCAGACTTTCACAGTCTGTAATTTAAACACAACTGTGAGCGGCTGATTGTCTCTCTATTGTCTTCTGTATATTGTGCCATCTTGGTTCGGACTATGGAGCCACAGTGTTGCGCAATATCGTATGTTTTGAATGTGTCCAATCCACTCAATGTGATTGGTTTATCAAACCGCAGCTCCTCCAATTAGAGGACAACCTAGTCCCAAAAAACAAATTAGGCCACTTTTTTGCCGCGTAATATTTCTGTTCCATGTGAATTTACTCATGACAAAAAAAACTCTTCGAAAAAATCTATTGAAGTGCAAAAACAACCCACCCCAGTGTGATAGCCTTAATGCACCAGCCTCCTAAGAAAATAGTTCACCTTCATTATAAAGCATAAAGCTCAAATTTCAGTACAGAAAATAAATCTCACAGAAAATGAAAGACCAAAATGTTACACACACACACACACACACACACACACACACACACACACACACACACACACACACACACACACATAAATTATCGAATTGAACTTCTTTATCTACTTCAGGTCATTTTCATAGAAAGCTTGACTGTCCTGAACAATTATGTCAATGACTTAATAACTCCGTTAATGACCGAGATCAGATATTCTCTCATGCAGGCCCTCTCTATCAGCACTGCTTTCACTGAATGGATTGATCAAATTGCTCAGCTCACATGCTTTGAGAATGAGTGGGCTCAATGAAATGTTCAAACCAAGACAATTAGCGGTTTCATATAGTCACCAATAACTGCAGTGCAGTGCAAGGGGAGACTCCATATGCACTGGTCAATTTTGAGATTTTGCTTCCATTACACTTTTATCCATCCATTCATCTATTTTCCTCCGCTTATCCGGGATCGGGTCGCGGTGTCAGCAGGTCAAGCAGGCTGACCCAGACTTCCCTCTCCCCCGCAACATTTTCCAGCTCATTCTGGGGGATCCCAAGGCGTTCCCAGGCCAGCTGGGAGATATAATCCCTCCAGCGTGTTCTGGGTCTTCCCCGGGGTCTCCTTCCAGTTGGGCGTGCCCGGAAAACCTCCAGTGGGAGGCGCCCAGGAGGCATCCTAATTAGATGCCCCAAACAACCTCAGCTGACTCCTTTCGACGCAAAAGCGGCTCAACTCCAAGCTCCCTCCTGATGTCCGAGCTTCTTACCCTATCTCTAAGGCTGAGCCCGGCCAGCCTACGGAGGAAACTCATTTCGGCCGCTTGTACCCCAGAGTTTGTGACCATAGGTGAGGGTCGGAACATAGACCGACCAGTAAATTCAGAGCTTCGCCTTCCGGCTCAGCTCCCTCTTCACCATTACACTTTTAGAATAGTGGAAAGAAAACAACCAGAATACACATTAAGGTGTTTATTTTTCTACTTTGTCTATTTGTGTCTGTAGATTTCTCCTAAATTTACCAAAAGTTAACATTTGATAATGCCTCATTTGCATATTTGAAAATAAAATGACAGACTTGTAATACAAAAATGATTGTCTTAGTGTAAGTAATCAACTGTAGAAGTTTCACAGCGATATTTAAAAGTTAAACATTTACTCTACTCACCTGCAATGTCTTGTAAAATGTTTAAATTATATCTTACATACACCAAACTTTCCAGTTTCATTCCTATCTATATTTTGTAAGGTTTTGACTGAGGGGTTTGTTCATATATCATTCATAGCCTGATTGATACATTTTATTTTTAAAAATGGATTTTCATGGTTGTGCTACAACCTTGTCTCATTTTCATATGTAAACCAGAAAACTAGAAAAAAATAATTTCTTAATGTATGTAAATCAACTGGCGGATACTTCATTTATTTACCTCATTCACCTGTAGTGTCCCCCTTAAACAATCACAGTTGTTACACTGAATGCTGGACGTTCTCCTGCTGTCTGAAGGCACAGACAGGAAAATGTGACAGGAGCAAAAAGCTGCTGTTCAGACAGTTAAACATAGTCACTGTATCCATTGATCATATGAAAACATGGATTGGTGCAGCTTTAAAGATCAATTTGTTATATAAGTAATGAACGTTGTTGATTAGACCTACATTAAGAAGTACAAGCAAAGACTTGATCTTGAAACAATGCTTGTCAACTGACTGCAGGTATTGGAGCATATTTGTAACATGAGGTTGACCCTAATTTCTCAAAAAAATGAAAAGTCTTAGTAATAAATTCAAGCGATGTGCCTTAAAAATCCCAAACGCTCCCAAATAGAAAATAGAGTAGAGTTACTATCTGACTTTTTGAAACAAGATTCCCAAAACCCTAAACTTTTCCTTTTATGATGCACCGATAAAAGGACAACCAATAACACTCTCCTCACATTTTATCAGCTGTCGCTACCGCAAGTGAATGTAAAATCAGCAACACAACCTTGTTGTCTTGTTTGCCCAACATAAATTATCTCCTTGCATCTCCTTGTTAATCAAGCTGAGAACACACAAACAGATTCTAAACAAAGCACACACACACACACACACACACACACACACACACACACACACACACACACACACACACACACACACACACACACACACACACACACAGACAACAGACACTTCCAATAAAAAACGCTCACACATCTCATACCTCTGCAAAGTCAGACTAAAATATTTTGTCTATAAAGCCTGGGGACCTGAAGCACTTTGCATGTCATATAAAATTTCATACACCGCCTAAAATTAGTGTAACAGAGGCCATAAAAAGCCTCATTCAATCACTGTGTGTTCCACAGTAGCTCACACGGATCGATGCAGGATTGTTTGATATGTAGTAGTATCGGAATGAAAAATACACGAAACAGTCAATTGGGAAATTTGATGACTTCACTGTTGTAAGTGTTTCTTTATTTTACAAATACAAGTATATTTCGATCTTAAAAATATCCTGTTTTTTTTTTTTTACCACTAGAAGCACCATGGAGCTGTATTTTCTCTGAGTGGGCCTCTCTTTTGTTTGTCTTTTGAAAGCGCATTGATCTACAGGTGGCAAAATCATTTCAACATATGCGGTAATGCACCAGCAAAGGCCAGAAGAAGAAGGGTACAGTGCACCTCAACATGTTTCTGTAAGAAACAGAACAGCAGAAGATAGCTGGGGAAGAAAAAAGGTGAGATGAAACAATAAACAAAGAGGACTATATTAGTAAAAAGCATTGGCTGAGGTCAGTGTGGTTCACTGTTGAGATGCTGGAGGTTCCTTCATCAAGACTGCATATGGTTAAAAGCTCAGGAAATAGTAAGCAGACTTTGATATTTGTGTCAGGCTGCTGAATCAATTAATTAATTTGATAGAATTAATTATATAATTAATTATATTTTATTAATAATTATGCAATATTTCTTATACCCTCCTCAAAAGAACCATAACGGCTTTGGTCATTTGTTCAAACACATTTTCCTCATCTCCTTTAATTATGAGCAAATTTTTTGTAATCACAGTAATATTTCACTAACCTTAAGTTGGATTTATTGCAGTTAACTGCAGTATGAGGTAGAGGCCTTCCCCATCAGATTTCACCTATTGATAGCTCCACCACACCTTCACAGATGATCAAACAGGATCAGGTCATATCATGCTTTAATTAAAGCTGAACTAATCAAAATTTGTATTTTTTAATTTTTAACAACTATGGATCAAATTACACAATATTTTAATATTTTAGTAGAATTTCCAATATATCCCGACAGCAATTATTTAATAAAAAAAAAAATCTGTGTCTGTGGCAGGACTAATAAGCCTGTCCAATCATTTCAGTCGGTCTAGATGTAATGATTGGACGGGCTACATGCCTGTCTACGTGTATTCTGCCGATCTACTAATTGCTTGTCACCGGAGTCTTCCACAAGCTGCTAGCCTAACAGCTCTGAGTATTAACAATCCCCATGTTCTTTGTTAATGTTCATTATGATCATTTAGGAGGAGTGGCTTTGGAGGAAGTCTGTGTTGCTGACTTGGTGACTTTCTTGCTAGATTCAGCAACTTTTGGAGCTAGTACTGCTAGTTACTTTCATTGGAAAAGACTTAGAAAATCTGGGCTGGGTTTTGTGGTAAGTTTATTTTTTTAAATCTAGCATACTAGTTTCTCAAGATTGCCAACCCCAGCTTTAAATGCTATTTTAATTATACAGTATACTACATGGTTATTGTGTTTGCATTCATTCTTTCACTTTATGATAGTAGACTGTTGCCGAAGTGTTCATGTTTACATTCTGTCAATCACTATGAGTGAAGCAAACGGTAAGCAGGAGCTTACTGAATAGAAGAATAGAGTGCTGCAGGGATGATATACAAAAAAACTAATGGGATTTTTCGATGTTTATGATGCTTACACATTTTGTTCACCAGGATAATCTTTAAAAATGAACAACACTTTTCTTTTTTAAGCAAATATGCAATTGGCAAAAGTAAAAAGATAAAATTAGCTTTAAACGAACTTCACATCACCACCACTAAGCTAAAGGAGGACTAGTGTTCTCATGATGACGTTTAGTTGTCTCATTGAGCCACTTGTTAGCAATCGCCTTTTTTAACACCCTACATCAGGGGTCGGCAACCTTTGTGACATGGAGTGCCAGTTTGAAATTTTCTTCTCATCTAGTGTGCCATTATCAACAATAACGCAAGGTTAAATTGTGTTAAATAAACACAAAATACAAAAACATTTCCAATATACCTGGAATTTTATTCTATCCATAGAGCACATCTCAAAACTATTTTTATTAAAAAAATTCTTAACAAAATAGCCACATCAACATTTCAAAGACATGAACAAACAGCTACACATTTAAACTAAAACTAAGTGTAGGCTGAGGCAACATCAAATGATCAGATGCCTACCAGACAGTGGGTGTGATCCCTGGCCCTGCTTTGCTTGACTGAGCTCTGTGATCTGGGGCTTGTTGTGCTCCAGAGTGCTCCGTTGTTAACCGACTGCGGGTGGGGCTGAGCACATGTGTGAGAACACCTGCTGACTTCTAGCTGATGTGGGAATGTCCTTTATTCGTGACTTGATCGTTTCTTTATTTGGCAAGCTTTCAAAAAGAGCATCTGACTAACTGAGAGTACATCCACATTACTCCGTTTTCGTTTGGAAACGCATATGTTTTGCTACGGTTACACTGAGCGTCCACACTACGCCGACGTTTTCGAGCACCGTAAACGGAGGAGTTTAGAAACGATCCCGAAGCCGGATAACTTTGAAAACTCCGGGTAGCGTATCCGTGTGGACGGACGGAAACGCATACGTTTGGAAACGATGACGTAGACACCCGCGATCGACTACCAGGTTAATTTAACACGGACAACTGATTACAGGCGTTGCTGACCTTGTTGTCTTTACTAGCAGCTGTTGTCCAGTTAAAGTCTGCATGTCTGCGGAGGAAACAGCTGTTATTGTAGCGATCAGTGAGCGGAGAGAGGGAGAGAGACCCGCAGCGCTGTACAAAGACAGCGGACAGCGCGCTTGGTCACTCACTTTGATTTGAAATCCGCGCGCCTGCAACCTAACTGACCAATGGCCACACTCCAACATCAAATGCACGCAGTGGTGTCCTCTGAGTCCTAGTGCCAACTCGTAAAGAAGCAGGACACAGTCACACATACAGGCAGTCAAACGCTCACAGACACGGAGGCAGATACTTTTATTTTGAAAACGGGACAGATAAAGTGAGGATCGTATTAACACTGAGGTGCCAGCGTGTCAGTGTTTATGCCGCGGCGTGCCACCCGTGGCACGCCTGCCAAAGGTTGCCGACCCCTGCCCTACATCATCATCATGAGGCATCCAACCAAATACACATTCAAAAAACCCACTGACTCTGAAACGAGTGAACCAGAAGTGCAATAATGCTGACTGATTTCCAGGTTTGAGGACTCGTTCCTGCAGCTTTCCAAAAGGGAGCTTTGTGTTTCTTCAACTTGTGTCATATTGTCTTCACTGAAAATAATCTCCATTGGCATCTTACATTTTTAGATGAAAAAACAGGCTTCCAAGCTGACCAATCACGTTTCTTTTCGTCTCCATGTGGTCTCTCTGTAGTCACAGTAGCCGACATGTAGTTACACTTTTCAGTGGAAGCACATCAGCTACAATGTAACTATGGTGGCCAGGCTCCATTGCTGCATTACAAAACCACACTGTAACACTGTTACGTGGTGTAGAAAAGTTCAACTACAGCTCCAGCCACGTCAGTCTGTAAAATCTGTTACAGAAGGTGGTCAAGTTAAACCTCACTACCAGAACAAAATAAGGGCTACTAGCAGCTTCAGTAGAACAATGGTCACCTTCCTCTCCTGCCTTCCTTCTCTTCCCTCCTTATTTATTTCTCAGGTCCTCTCGTCTTCATTCCATCCGCTCTGTGAGCAGCGTGGTGACCTGAACCAGGCAGCGTTGATTGCCTCTGCAGTTCAATGCGGAGGTCTCATTTCCGCAGCCCCATGACTATTCCTGGAGGTGCAGCTCCACTGTGATTGATGCTTTATGAAACCTTTTTTTACAGTTTTGACATTTCAGGGAAAACAAGCGAGGTCTGAACTTTCCTTCTGCCGGGTCCACCCGCCTGTACCTCCCGAAACCACTCGCCACAATCTCTCCCTGCTTACCTATTTGTTCGTCTTTGTTCCCTCCTAACCTCTAAACTTCTTTTTCCATTCCGTGTCAGATCTTTAACCTCCTTGTGTTTAAATTTCAGATATCCTTCACTATTTAAATTTCATCAATGTGAAAATAACAGAAAATGAGGATCTCTGTTTTGTAGTGATTGACTTTACATGCATTTGTCCAATTTAGTTGTTTGTTGGTACAGAGTGTATATTTGCACAAATGCCTCCTGCTGTAATCTGTGAAGCACATTGTGTCACATCTGAAATGAAAAGTGCCTTATGAAAGCTTTTTTTCTTTTCTTTTTTTTTAACGGTGTATTCATATGCCTACACAGTGATTTAGGTCAAGGTATCCCCCATTGCTTTTTGTCCAGTTGTGTTGAGATTGAGCGACTTTGTTATTAGACTGTTGTGCAGTCTGTGTTTATTCATCACAAGCAGTCAATGCATTGGATAGCGATTCATGTAATTTCAGAGTTATGCTAAGTGCCACTGTCTAACGTGTAAATAGCTTTCACACCAACCATGCCATGCGAACGACACACCTCAGCAGATTTTGCCAACTGAGCTCATAATGACAGTGTTTCCCGATCTGATCTGGAAATCTTCCAGACTGGGGAATCTGAATGTTTATGACATTTGGATGACTAATTGTTTCTGAGCTCATAAATCCTAGTGACTTATCACTTGCTGTGTTCTGATCTGGTACACGTCTCATTGAGCATACTATTGATGTTGGAGATCCTCAGCCCATAAACACAAGCAGTCAAAGTACTGTGTCACACATTACTTGGGTCACAGTACTGCTGAACATTCTTCTAATTCATGTTACATTGATCAATTTCACAAGGCAAAACTTTTCATACGAAACGCTGACCTTCTGAAGTGATAGTAGCAGCTCTGTTCAGGCTCTATAACGAAGCCCATACAGGCATGTACTATGGCATGACTTCCATGCCTGCAGTGTTTCACTGCCTATGAACCGTGTTGTAAGTTGTTTTGGACAACTGGGCAGATGACCTTTCCACAAGGTAATGTATATAAGGTCCCACTATGTTCAGCAGATGAGTGCACTGTTGAATTGCTTAGCATAGGTGGATTTGACATTTGGTGTGAATTTGCTAAGGCCACATAACAATTTATGCAAATGGTAGGTCAAGGGGAAGTAAGAGATTGCGACTGTCAAGCAGTATCGGCCACATGCTGCCGAGAAGAAGTATTTGTGCTTTCTGGGTATGGTTAGCTAGTGGAACAGCTCCTGTAAGAACTGGTTTCCAGTAGTAAAACCTCTGATCAGCCAGTGTTTAAGCTCCAAAAGGATGTTAAACATGTGGACCCAGCTGCTGTGTTGATAGACTTTGGTCAGTCAGTTATTTCTCTAAGATGCTCTTACCAGCCCGTTGTTGTAGTGATGTTATAACTCAATGGACCAACAGTCAGAATTTAGGGTACATTCTTAATCTCTATGAACACTTCATGGTTTGCTACTATGGCATTATTTATGGAGTATACAACATCTGTGCTCTCTTCATTTTGAGATAAGATAGACCTAGTCTTACTTGTGCCATGGTTTAGAATTGTGGCTGTGTCCTGAAGTCTTTTGCTAGTCTGCCGTATGGCTTGCTGTCTCCTCCCCCTCAGACAGGTGAGGTCTTATTTCCTCTCAGGATTCTGTGCTGTTCTTGGGCCTCCGCCATCATTCAGAGTAGACCGCCCTCCACTCTCGACCTGCCCACCCTGACCTTGGCTCAGCTCTTGTTGCATCCTTGCCATGCGTAATAGAATGTATCTGTGAGTGTCCTCTCCCAGGGAAATTTCTCCTTGTATTCTTTGTACCCCTTTCACTTAAATAGCCAATTAATATTTGTGTTCCCAAAGTATCCGAAGAACCATGAAGACGAGACGAATCATATAAATACAGCAGTAGTAAAATGTAACTCTACAATGGATATTTAACACTACATTTCATCATTCACACCCATTCATACACTGCTACCATGTAAAGTGCCACCTGCCCATCAGGAATAACTAACATTCATACCCATTCACACACATGGGCACAGCTAATTTGGGGTTAAGTGTCTTGCCCAAGGACACATCGACATGGACTAGACGAGTCGTAGATTGAACCGCAGATCTTCTGAAGGACGACCCACTTTACCTTCTGAGCCACAGTCGCAGTGTTTGTAGGATTGTGGCATGTAACAGTTTATTTATTCTTATTTAAAAAAAAAAGAGTGTTTGTTCCGAAAACACCTACAGACTTGTGGTCCTTTTTAAATCATAGAAACATGAAAAATAGTCAGCACATTTGTGTAGGGAAAGGGGATTTGTTGTTTTCTTTGGCTCGTCTATCTTGTTCTCCTTGAGAAGTGGCTACGTCCAAGCTTTCGGTCTTTAGCCTTGACCTATCAAACATCCACAGACATGTTCATACATTCGTCAATATATATTAAATTGTAGACTTAAAAGATAATGATTTTTCAAGATGTAAAGGGCTTTTTAAGGGTTTCATAGTACTTTCCCTGTTTTTAGCCCTGCAAATTCTAATCAGGCCACTATTACATTTGCACTTAAAATGCTGGTTAATTTTGATCATTGCAATCTTTAAGGGCATGGATGGTTTCATATTTGTTTTCAGTTTAGCAGTTAATTCAAACACTGTTTTGAGCATTTTGATTACATTGAGATATGGTCTTCCTCTTGTTGTCAGCCAGTGATTAGGACCGTAAAATCAGTACAGACCCCCACGCTCTGTCATACAGATGGCTGGCTCTCCGCAGCACTACTAGCTATTTTTCCAAAGGGACTTGTGTATTGGCCGAGCACATGTGTGTGTGTGTGTGTGTGTGTGTGTGTGTGTGTGTGTGTGTGTGTGTGTGTATGTGTGTGTGTGTGTGTGTGTGTGTGTGTGTGTGTGTGTGTGTGTGTGTGAACATATGTCACTGCCATGCTGCCAGTTCTAGGTAGTAAATTCTCCATCATGACTATCAGTATGATTAAATAGAGGTACCTGGCCACATCCATCATGACACATAATCACTGAGAAGGTCATACAGGTCAGGGACTCGGCGAGGAAGCTAATGGAGTGGGTACAGTCTGTGCGAGTGCATTACTAGATAACTACATGTTGTTTACTGAATAAAAGCTCTTATATGGCAGCAGATTTAATCAGCTTGAATAAAGCTAGTTATAGTGACTAGTTCATGTCCCAGTGATATGCAGTAACCACCCACATTCTTATCTGAACCTGAACCTTGTTTACGTTCATTTGGACTACTGCATGTTCAGTTCTATCAAAGTGCAACAAACTGACCTGCACATAAACGGGGTCATATTTTTAGCTCAATTTACTGTTATACCATGTTTACATGCTTAAAAAGGGCCTTGTTTTTCTCACCCTGACTGTCCTGCTGCACCTCTTCTCACCCTCTCTGTGAAACACACTCTCTCTAGAGGAGCCAGTCAGATTGGACAGCTAGTCCACTCTGTTGTGATTGGTCAACCACATATCATGTGTCGGAAATGTCCCGCCTCTTACCATAAACAGAATTCAGCTCCAAAAGGGTCACTAAGTGGCCAAAAACACTGTCTTAACCACGGTAATGATAGCATCTGTCCTGCTGCGAGTCAGTTATAGAAAGTCAGGAGGAGGAAGCCGATAGATCCGAACCACCATCGCAACCAGGACTGGAGCAGGACGTTTCACAAGGCTAAGTTATGATGTAGCTGTCTTATATTTTATCTGTAAAGTTATAACTGTCACGTCTTTCCATCGCAGTGACAAATGTCGACAAAAGTTGTTTCTTTTCTGATTTAGGTCTATAACTGCAGAAAATCAGCCGAATGGCCAGAGAGGTTGAAAACGTCTGATGCCAAGAAATACAGCAGATGTCTAACAGTGTAATCTATTACTGCACTATGTAGCTACATAACTAGCTGGAAACACCAACAGCAGAACACACCTAGCATTAGGCCACAGGCTTATGCTGTGGTGTGAAACACAAGTCCTTCTCTTTATCTAAGTAACCCTAACTAAGAATTACACTCACGTTGCCTGTGTAGGGAAAAAGACATGTTCCCTGTTCAAACAAAATGCGTTTATTAGTGATTTTGGTAATGTTATGTAGAGTACAGCACATTTAGAGATTACAGTTTTGTGTTGTATACAGTAACACTAGTAATACAAAATGTCATCCTAACTGTAACCTTTCTGCTAAAATGTAGATGCATTTTACAATCCCATCCTGGCTGTTATTATTTCTGGAATCAACAATACGATCACATCATTATTTGTAAGTAAAATTGTTGCTTCCTGGATTAATATTTGTCCTATGCAGTGATGTTGCTTCCTGAGTCCTTATTTACTTTATTATAACAGTATTTTTTGTAAATCAGTGTCTTATTTTCCTTATTAGGTTTTGAGACAAATGAACCAGGTTTGTGTTCCTCCTGCATGCATGTTCACATCCTGTCCTCAAGCCAAACTGTTTGAATCCATAAACCCTGCAGAACATCTACAACATATACTCGGTAAATGCATTAAAAATGAAGATTAGCTAGTCGTCCTTCAGGTCATCTTCCTTTGGGAGTCCATACAAAGAAGATTTCCTCTAGCAGAGCAGAACACAGCGTCTCCTAGACATGACGGTCACAAACCAAACTCTTCAAGCTTTACTACTCTACAAACCTTTTATACTGTATGTACAACAATATATGTACACACTAAAGGAAAGGGAAAAGAGGAAAAGCATAATAGGGCCTCATTAACCAAGCTGCGTTGATGGCTTACACAAGGTAAACCCTTTCACAAGCATGGTGCTTGCAATATGTCCTTGTTGTTGCCTCTCTCCTTGTGAGACTAAAGCCAGACTTACATTTGAGCATTAGGAGGTCACACAAAGGCAACGGAGCCTACATGTGTAAAGTTCTTTTTTTTAGAGTACTTTTAAACCTTTTTTTCCACAACTTTCTGGGCCAGATTTGAAGTATAACGGCGACATGAAGCAAGTTGATGAACATGTCAATAATCTTCTGCTTTTCAGAACTATAACAAATTCCATGATTGGTGTTTCCACTGCAAACCGCCTGCTTACTGCAGATGTTGTTCTCAAAGTGAATAAAAAAAATATCTAAACTTTAAGCTGGGCTAATGAACGCGTTATTATCGTGTTAACGCATTCATTAATTAATGGTAACAATTATTTTATCGCACATTAACGCAGTTTTAAAAAAAAAATGCAATACACACTGTTGATGCCAGCAAATCACCCAAACAAACGGGAGGGAGGCTTCGGCAGACTACGTTGGATGCAGCGTTTGGGAGAAGTGTAGATAAACAAAAGCAAGACAAGCTAACAAATGCCACAGCGAAGTGGATAGCTACAAACTGCAGCCGATTAGTATTGTGGAAGATGTCAGTCTGAGGGACGTTTTTAGGATCGCAACGAATGACGGCAGGTATGAGCCTCCCTCAAGACGCACCATCACAAGAAGAATACACGAGTTGTATGAGAAGGAGAGGACTACAAAAGCGATGGTGTTACAATGTGCACCAACTGTTGCTCTCACTGGAGACTACTGGACATCGCTGGGTAACCATAATTACCTCAGAGTTACAGTGCATTATATTGATGAACAGTGGGAGCTGCATTCACATGCTCTGACTGTAATAAAAACAGAAGACAGACATTTTGCTGAAACGTGCGCGGAACATTTTATTCATGTTGCACAGCAGTGGAATGTTTCAAATAAAGTCAGCACACTTAGCACAGATAGTGCAAGAAATATGACTGCTACTGTTTAAAGGGAATACTGCTGTTAAAAAGCACCTTATTTGTTTAAAGTGTTTGCAAACCAAATGTTATTGCACTTTTGTTCATATACCAGTACTTTTAAAATAAAGTGTGCAATACACTACTTTTGAATTCATTATTGAACTTTGCGCATAACAATGCAATTATGCGATCGCGATTAATCGCAGAAAATCATGCGATTAAAAATTGTAATCGTTGCCCAGCACTAATGTAAACACCATATTTTTCACATTGTGTAGACTATAACGAAGATACCGTACCACTCCTCAAAAATGTAGCTACACGTTGGGGATGCGGGCGACTAAGGGAAGACAATACCTGTAATTTGTTGACATTTCTTTCTGATGCTGGTAAAGTCTGTTGATGGTGAAGACAACATGCTAAATTGAAGAGAGGCTCAGTAATCTTGTCCTTTCACATTTTGTGATCTAGCACCACTAGCACTGCTAACCTCAGTCGTCTGTCTCTATCACTCAGTTAATGAAAGAATCTAACCATGGTTACTGTGGGATAAATCATTCAATCCTGGTGTATGACAACAAGAAACCCTTTCCTAGTCTGGAGGCCTCTCTGGCAGGACGACCATACAACACAGCAGAGCCGTCCTGGTGCAGCAGCGAACTCAGCGCTGCATAGGGGCCACTGTGGCCACCAGAGGGCCACGAAGAGCGCACAAAATTGACCACAAGAGAGCCGGGCAGCTCTATCCACTCAATACTCTAGTTGCATAGGGCTCCAAAAATGATGCAACGTCCCTGCCTCCCCCTCATTAGGTCACTTCATAAACAAGCCCTCAATGTCCTGGACAGGAAGTCACAACAGTATCATCACTGTGATATACTTGTGAAATATAAAATGTTAAGCTTCGACAACTCAATTTTGTATTCAGATGACCGTTTAGTGCATAATATAATTCATAACGCTGCTCCTCGACTGTTGAAGAGCTTTGTTCAGCTCCTTTCTGAGCAAATAAGCAGAGCGTCAAGGTCCGCCTCAAGGGGAGACTGTAGCGTCCCTAACTGAGGCTCTACCTTTGTGTTTTCTTTGAAAGCCCTTAAAGAATAGAATAAGCTCCCTGTCAATCTGAAAACCTGCACAGATTTCTGTGGTTTCTTTCCTGTGAAGTTGAATTCTTTTTTTTGTGGGACATTTTTGCCTTTAGGTGAAAGGACAGAGATAGACTGAAAGGGGAGAGAGAGACACCGTCTGGATTTAAACCAGGCTACTGCGGTAAGGAGTCAACATTTGGAGATCGCACCTGCTCTATAAGAGAGCTATCTGAGCGCCCCATTGAAAAAAGATTTTAAAAGATTTAAGCAACCAGTTTTGGCAGCATTCATTTGATATTTTGACAAACTGTTTTAATAATTTTGGATATACATTTGCATGTAGTATCTTGATACCTGTATTCTGCTTTATGTTTATTCCAATGAAATGTGTCTGTGTGTATGTGTGTGTACGCCTGTGTGAGCATCAATAATTTGTTAATCCATTTTCATTTCATGGTTTCCTTTCACCTGCCCAGCAACTACAGATGGTGAACTTCATGGACCTGATATAAATACAAGTAATAAACAAAACAAATATTCACAACTTTAATGAAAGCATCTGAAGAAGTAGAACTGGTCAGGAAAAGAGAAAAAAAAACAACCACGAGAGTGAATTGACAACAATCAGATAAACTTCACAAATGTCTGTCTGTGTCTTACTGCTAACCAGCCACTTCCAGGGCTGTGAGAATGAAAAGCAACGAATCATTGTGTTTGATAAACCATGTTTGTAACCTGCAGCTCAGAAAAGATATCTGTGTCAGACCGTTAACATTCATTCAGATGCAACTTCCAGCAGCAGCCTCTGTGGGGACAGTGAGGGTCTAGTCTCACAGTCGAGTTTAGTTACTCTGGACTGATCCAAGAATGAAAACAATATAGACATTGACCACTGACTTAAAATGTAATTTAAAATGTTGATTAGCTAAGCAGGGCTGTAGCACTGTCACCTCACAGCAAGAGGGGCCCCGGTTCAGTTCCTGGGCTGGAGTTTGCATGTTCTCCCCGTGTCAGCATGGGTTCTCTTCAGGTTCTCTGAACCCAATGTCTGATTGGCACCAGCCCACGATCCTGAACAGGATAAGTGGGGACAGATAATGGATGGATTAGCTGGGCAGACTGGCCAGCCTTCAGACCTTCTGGAAAACACAGTAGCTACTACATTTGTTGGCAGAGCCATTTTTCAAAACCAGAGCAGACTGGCAAACATGGACACACATCTCTCATTAGATAATAAGCATCAATTATCCAGCCATAGTATAAATACTATTTTATATTTGATAACATATAAAAGTCATCAATCATGTCAATCATGCAGCCAGTTTATATTGGCCTGGTGCAGCTAATTTAATTAATAATATTATGAATTATTAGTACTATTGCAGTGAAATACAGTGGGGGGTCATTATTATCATTTTTAATATTATGATTATCATTGATAGGAATACCCTGCTGGAAAAGATGCGGTCAATCATTTTGTAGGACATTTGCAAATGTCTCAAACTGTCTCAAAATAGATTTTTTTGGGAAAGATAGAATTTAAAAGATTTTGATTTTATTTAGAATTTATCTCTACATAGTGTACCAACTTGTTTCTCTTGTTATCCTGAAGTGGATTTTAAGAGGAATCAGCATTCAGTGGTGTATCAACAGGTTCATCCGAGTGGCCCAGAATCCATGCAGGCTGTTCACACCTCTGTTCTGGAGAAGAGCTGCAGTGCCAGTCACAGTGTCTCCCTTCATGGTCTCTCTTAAGTGTGTGTGATTAACTAGCTCCTCAGTGGTGGAGGTGCAGCATGCACTCAACATGCCCTTTACACATGTTCACACACTCCTGAGCTGAACACTACCTCAGGATCAGAATCTTCTCGTCACTGGTCTGGGTAGTATGTGTGTTTGTGAATGTGATAAATGTTTTTACAGCGTCATCAAGAGACACATCCAGATAATCAGTGGAAGATCCATCCAGGGTCATTTTAGTTACATAGTGAAGATAAGCGGTGCTGATGTACAGCCACTCTGTGGCGTTCATTATTAAATGTACACCCTCAGAATGGATACAAGCTTTCTCTAAATAACACTGACAACACGTCACTCTGGATTAGAGTCAAGGTTTTGCAGATTTACAGTAGTTATTTCCAACAATGAGGAGGTGCACAGTGTTCAACATGCAGTTATAAAACACAAGTGGAAGGAAGAAAGCAAACGGAGAGATCTCCAGATGCTATGGTTTGACACTACACCTTGTCACAGGTTGAATCTAATTTTTCCTCCTTTTTATTTTATTTATTTTTATCAATCAATGCTATTGGTATACCTTGACCTCTGACTCTGGGTTAAAACAAAATTTAATCAATAACAAGTATTAAAATAAGCTTGTGACTAAATCTTTTAACTCAATTGGACCCTCAAACTGTCGACAAAACCTCATATCTCCACACCTTATGAATGAAGTTTTGCTGACAGGAGAGCTGAAGGTTAACAGTGACGAGGTGACTTCGTCTGAAGCAGGGCTTCCTGGTCCTTAGAGCACCTCTGATGTTAACATTGTGATTATAGATGGAATTGTTTGCTGCGAAGACTAGCGTAGTTAGCTAGCTAGTAAAGCGATGCACTAACTTTGTCATATGCAGGCTAGATTACACACACAACTACTATTACTACTACTACCTTTTTCTGTAACCTACCACTTGAAATAATACAACCATTCAATCTGGAACATTATCAGACTTTTTAGAAAATACAGTAGCTCCTACATTTGTTGCCAGTTTAGCAGATTTTGTAAACCAGAGCATGACAATTGAATAATGAATGAACATTATAAAATATTAAAATGGACAGAATGCACCTAAGACATTTCCAGACACTTTACAAGCCTTCAGTAAGCTCAGGGCTCTTGACAGGGAAGGCTGTTTCCCCTTGTTACACATACAATGACAGAGACTATGAACTGACTTGATTACATCACCAATCTTGTGTGAAGTGATCTTCCCATGTCTCTGTTTTTTATTTCTTGTGCTAGATTTGAAAAAAAGCCCTGTCCCAGATTCAGACCAAGTCCAAGCAAGCGTCAAGTCCTGCTGACACGTGCCCTTCAGTAGCATGATAGTAATAGCAGAGGGCTGACACAGCAGAGCAATAGATAGAACAGAGAGAAAGGAAAAGGACAAGAATACACAATGAAAGAAAGAGAGAGAGGCACTCCCCCTCTCCTCTTTTATTGATGATGGAGTGAATGTAATTTAGATTAGCCTTTACGCTTGACTTTACCTCCCGATGACATAGAAACTAGAAACAGAGGGGGTGGGGGGGGGGGTACAGGTGGACAGTCATGTGACAGATGTGAGGAAGGGGAACAATGTGGTGAAATGAATGTGGAAATCAGAAGAAAACATGCTTGGAAGATAAAATGATAGTGAGAGTGAGGGGGCGTTAAACAGGGATGATGGGATTAAATATGTGGATAAGGTAACAAACAGAGACACACGCACGCACACACACACACACACACACACACACACACACACACACACACACACACACACACACACACACACACAGTGACATCAAACAGAAGGATGTACCTTTTCATCTGTTTTCTGCTCAGATGACTTGACACAGTAACATTCCATACAGCTGTGCGGACATTCACACACACACACACACACACACACACACACACACACACACACACACACACACACACACACACACACACACACACACACACACATATACACACATATACATTAGGCGCATATTATGTTATTCGCACTCTCAGAATGCACATAGTATGGCACATATGCACACACAAATGCAGAAAGAAACAAGAATATATGTACATTGTACATTATGATATGAGGCTGATATCAAATATATTTATGAAATGTGTTTTTGGTTCAGAAACGTCAACATCCAAAATATCCCATGGTTTGTGAAAAACAAATGTCAATTTTTTTTTCTGGGGGGCATCTTTACTGGATAATCCAAAACAATGTATTAATTGAGTAGTTGATAGATGATTTTGGTCAAAAGAATATTGCACTAATCAACAATGAAAATAATTGTCAGGTGCTATCTGATCTCTGGAATGTTGTCTTTTTAACCCTGTTCACACTGACAGTGACACATATTCACATTTGGAAGCTGCCTCCATAAACCACTGTCTGCTAACTGTTGATCTACAGCAAGGTTTTCATGATAAAGGGCCTTGTTTACTGGCACCTCAGAAGGATTGTATCCGACCTGTGATGCAGATCCGCTCCAAAATGGAATGGATTAGACTCCATGGCCCTTCCACCAAGTTTGATGAAAATCAGGCCAGTATTGTTCCATAACGAAATGACAAATAGACAAACAAATCAACAAACGCACACGGAAAAATAATAATAATATAGGTTTTTCAGTTCCATAATCTTGTTAGAAATTCTTTGAGTTAAATTCTCCTCCTCCCTCATTTAAAATTCCAGAATACACAAATATCAATTAAAAAATATAAGCGTATAAGTGCAACACAGAGTGGTGGTCATTAACTAGCCAGTGGGGCACAACAGAGAGACGGACATGCTCTAAAAGGCACGAGGCCAACCGCCAAGTAAACAGAGCAAGGAGAAGCTCTGATAACAACACACAGAGGAAGACTTCCTTCTGTGCTCAGGTGGGATTTACTCATCTATATCTGCTGTATGAATGCTCTGAATCCTGTATATAGAACCTTAAAGGTGAGCTCTGTCTCAATCAATCTGTTCTCTATCCCAAACACCAAACATACAACCTTTAAAACGTGTAATAAAATATGCAGAAAGTTGGGATCATTGACATGATGTGAATTAACATTAGCATCAAAATGTAATGGCAGAATAACAGAGGAAAATAGAGAAACATATTGATAGGTATGCTTTCAGCCAAGAATCTGAGTTTGCAGCTGTCTACAGAAGGCAGGCAGTTGTGCATTCTGCCACAGTTTGTGATGAGATCAACATCTCAATGTCTTATGCAGGTATAATCTGAGCTAATTGTCTTGACAAGGTGTCAAATGTTGAACAATTAGTTGTGTTAAATGGCCCTGTAATGCCTGCTGAACATGTTGGCCATATGGATGGGCCCCACTGAGATCTAACTGTTGGCAAAGGGCCCAACACTCTCATATCATCAGAGGGAGAGAGCGAGAAAGCGAGAGAGAGAGAAAGAGAGAGGGAGAGAGAGAAAAGGAGAGAGAGAAAGAGAGAGGGAGAGAGAGCATATGAACTGCAGAATAACTTGATTTGATCCGTCTTGTTTCGCACAAAGAAGGATTTTATGGATGGGGATATCAAGCGTGAGGCTGATATAGATGACTACAGAGAGGAAGACAGGCAGACGAGCAGGAAAACAGAGAGACAGACCTGTAGAGATCGAGGGTGTTGATTTTTTTTTTGTCTTATATTATATGAGAAACCAGAACACGCAGAAACTGACCCAAATATTAGACAACCCTGATTATAAATCAAATTAAAAATAAAATATTTTCAATAAAATAGTACCTAAACCCCACATTTGTGTAGCTTGTCTATCAGTCTCAGACTCACACACTGTCATAGTTAACATTTTCTTCCTAGACTGTCCTTTGAGCTCTTTGTCATCCGTGACACTTTTCTGCAGGAAAGACACATTTGACTTGTTTTCACTCGTCAGGAAGTCATTCATTCCTCTGTAGCAGTGAAAAAAAATATATTTGAGAGAGCAATTTCCCCCATCTATTCCCCCCCATCCCCCCCAATGTCATCGTAGGGCGCCATATGTTCACAATCCATAGGTAATGGAATTAAAAAAAACATTGATTGGGGGAAAGAAAAGCTTGATTTTGTCTAAAAAGTATTCAATGATATTTTACTCATACCCATCCCTGAAAACAATGATCTACATGACGTAGGGAACTGTTAAAGGTATGTAGCCAGGAATTACAAAAACCTTTTTTACGTCTTCTCACATGGACACATGGACATGCTGGTTATTAGCATGAAACGAACGAAATGTGGAGAAACACAAATAGTCGTGGCGGCCAGGAGAAACACAAACAAATACACCAGAAGAGAATCCTCATTGGGTTTTACATCTGAGTGTGTGTGTGTTTGTGTGTGTGTGTGTGTGTGTGTGTGTGTGTGTGTGTGTGTGTGTGTGTGTGTGTGTGTGTGACCTGTCTGGTCATTCATTAGCAGTCACTCACCAGGCTTTGGCATCTAACTGCGTCTAACAAAACAGAAAGCACTGCGCTCCATTAAGCGCCTCTTATCCCTGCCATCCACTAAATCAGCTCTCTCCCTACAGACTCACCGACTTTGATGACATTACTTCAAAGCAGTTTCACTTTAATCTTTAATGATTTAGGTCCCTTTTAAAGTTTGATTTCAACTATGAAAAAATTACAGGCATGTTGCTGTGAAATAAAACTGTTGAGCATGTAATCAGAGGATTTGCACCTCTTTGACCTTGGACAAAAATACACTTCAATAGATTCACTTATGTCTGACTTTGACGACTGCATTAAGGAGTTATCGGCTGTCTGAAAGGCTCGCTGGGTGCCAAACAATTAGCTTTGTTTCTTTTTGTTACAAGCTGAAAGTCAGCATGAGTAGAACATATGGCTTTTATCTATTTAGAACCCCGAGGCATTCCCAGGCCAGAAGAGATATATCCAGCGTGTTCTAGGTCCACACCTCTTACCAGTTGTATGTGCCCGGAAAGCCTCTAAAGGGAGGCGTCTAGGAGGATCTTGATCAGATGCTCAACCACCTAAGCTGGCCCATTTGGACATAAAGGAGCAGCAGCTCTACACTGAACTCCCTCCGGATGACTGATGTAGCACACGGCTCTTTACACTACTGTTGGAGAGGTAATGCAGTAAATTATTAATTAGTTAGTAAAGATTACATTTATACTGGACCAGAATCAGAGGGTACTAGACTCAATCAGAAGGCAGAACAGGTATTTGCAATATTCAATGACTGCACAAGAGTTATCAACTGATACCATGTATTTTTTTTTTGAAAATACCAAATTAATATAAATAACCATAGCTTCTGTATACAGTTCAATTACACAGATATCTCGGTTTCAATTCAGCAACAAAGTTTTTCTTTGGTCTCTCTTTTCAGACCAAAGGTTTCAGGGCTAAGCGATGCTCTATGGGTTGATTGTGTCCGTTGTTGTGAGAAACATAAAGGGACAACAACTATAGCATTCATGATGAATGAATTAAATAAAGGAACTCTTGAAAATCGATGCATTGTAACAGCAGGTACATTTTAACCGATGGAAGTTCTAGGTATAAAGTGAACCCTGGAGCAGTGATTCTTAACCATAGGGCCGCAGCCCAATTGTGAGCCGTGAGCGCCACTTAGAAGGCCGCAAAAAACTTTCAGTTTTGCACTTGTGGGCCGCGAGGGCCGCGGGACCGCATAGGTCAGGGTTCACTAACTGGCGGACCGCGGTCCGGATCCGGACCTAGACACCGTTTTAGCTGGACCCAGGACCTAAAACTGATAGATAATTGAGAATTATTACATTTTGACGGAGAGCGACTATTTTAACCGGCGCAGCTTTTCCAGCATTTACGGCACTTGTTCAGCGGTGCAGGAAACACACCGACCAGTGCGTCACGTGATGCAGTTTAGCCAATCAAATATGGGTATTCTGACAAGTTTCCTGACTCTGGTGAGATGTACACACACCGTGACACACGGGGGAGAGACGAGGAAAGAGATCGCAGAGCAGGACAACTGAAGTAATAGTTGTCCTGCTCTGCGATCTTTTTCCTCGTCAAATCAGAGGACAGGTGCTAAAAACAGAGATAAGATGCAAGAGCCCAGAGTCTTTGACCAAAAGTTGGCAAACTCTCATTGGTGAATGTTTCCCACGGGCAACTGTGTGACAGTATGTCTTGATTGGAGTAAATGTAGAAACTCACATTTGAAATAGAGTCACAGAAAATAAGCATAAGAGTTCATGAAGGTCAGAACTAAACATTAGTTAATTGACCAATAATGATGTCAACAGAAAGAATAGAGCTGAAACAAGTGGTTTAATAAGTACAGATAAAGCCCATGCTCACACATTTATCTTACAAGATATCTTTAGAATTATGAGAAAAATATAATATGTTTTGTTTTTTATGAGTGACATCACCTGAATGAACTGAATTTAAGCTGCAGGGCAATTCAGTGAAATACATTTTTCTAAAATGTAGTGATTTATTTTAAGATGCACATTTTTCGGAAGTTTTCTGTTCTGTCAGTTATTCTTTAATCCAGCTTTATTTTACTTGAGATGAGAAGAACATGTATTTATGTAGTTCTATGTATTATTTATAATCCATCAAGTTAAATTTGAAAACTGAGAATAATTGTTAAAATATAATTGATGTGTACTTTCTTTATTTGATAAGGAATCACAAGGAGATTTTCTCAATCTGGACCTTTTGGAAATTTGCTTGTTAAACTGTAAGTGAATTTGATTTAGTTATTGAATACAAATCAAACCAAGAGTGAGATCAATTAAACCAATACAGTGTTAATATTTGAATGGGCCCCGGGCCACTTTGTACTTGAAAAGATGGTCCCCGAGGTCAAAAAGGTTAAGAACCCCTGCCCTAGAGAACAACATGAAAGACTATTTTATCAGCTCAAATGCACCATTGAGCAAGCACTGACAATGTGTTTCTTCCATCGCAAAATAACACGTGGCTTCGGACCCTGGGCCTATTTTTAGGCCTCTGCTCGAAAATTGCATAGCCATTCTAAAATGAGCATAGTTTTGCAACTGCAAGGGCTATTTTAATAGTTTTGGTATTAAAATAAAGGGAGCACTTGTGAGATTTCTTCCGATGTGTAATTATCAGTATATATGTTACTGGTTAAGACTAAATTAAGATGGCACACAGCACACATTTTTTATTTATTTTTTTGCCTAAAAAAAAAAAAGCAATTTCAGGATATATTTTTTTAGGAATGATGTAGCTGCAAGCTTTAAACCTCTCCCTGGTCATAGCACAATATATGGACAGTCTCTGGGCACATTTTTACTTTGATAAAGTGAAGCATTCAAAAGTTAGAGAGGTTCTAGTACAGAGAGGTCAGACGAGGTCAACCAAAATGTAATTTTGTTCCAGCTGTTCCATTGTAATTTTATAAAATATATAATTATATATTTCACTTATTTTATCACTAATAGTATTCAATCTATCCAAATAGATTAGCAGTTTGGCATCATTTTGAGAGCCTAAATCCTATCTGAGCTTGTTTATATGGGACTTTGTCATCTGAATACCAGTTTTTTTCTCTTCCAGGGACTTCCAGGGTGTATGATGAGTCGATTTGACCCAATGAACCTTCCGTAGATGCGCCAGAGCCTCCTCTGTTGAGACAACCCAACGTGACTTTGATTGACAGAATCGTTAAGCCAGTCAGAATCAAAAAACTACCCGAGCGTCAAAATTCTAAAATTCGATTTGCTGAGACGTATAACCCTCTTTAGCTAGCATGCACAAAATGACCCGGGACTTAGCATGGACCTTGAGCACATGGACAGTAAAAATGAACAGATTAATACTTTTTTTGCTGCAGAACATCTCAAAGTAAGGAGCTGGTTTATGATGTGACTCGATAATGCGGATTATGATGATGGCTTTGTTTTGTAAGTAACTCTGTGATGCTGTGTCGTATCGGAATATAATAAATATGGCTGCGATCGTCAGGTTGTTAGCATTGAATGAATTTTCAAAAAGTTATTGGCATAAATGTGGCGAGTGGGTCTGCCTAGGGAGCGCTATATGGATTTTGATATTTGGTAATATATATAGCTTTATCTGAGTTGTGTTTGGAGTTTGTACAAACAGCAGAGATGACTTTGTAGCGCAGGAGCTGCAGTTTGAGCAGGTATGCGACATCATTATATTCGTTACTGATGAGTGCACTTGTTTGGTATTATGAGTGGGTGAATTTTTGGGTGAACGCGTGTGCCCCCGCCGGTGGGGGCTCTCGGGTCCAGAAGGATTCAAAGGAACTTGCATTTAATGTTCAATTACCTTATTTGTTACTACTAAGTCTGCTCCACATCTATATTTATAGATGTGTGTTTATGTTGTTAATATTTACCAGGGCTGTGCCTTGATTGCCATGAACAAACCCCCGTAGCACTGCCTTATTCTCAGACCAGTGACAGCTAATTAAAGTCAACATATTCATTCAGTGTTAAAGATTTACCAGGCTCCATTGGTGTCCAGCCTAGTCAAGCTGCAACAGATAGTTACTGTTATTCCTCATTTTACATATAAAAATGTGCCTGATACTCCAGGGGAAAACTACATTAAGATGTAATATAATACCAATCATTGGACACTGTTTTGTGCAATACTGTATGCTCTCTTAGCATATCCAACACAATGTCTATGCAACCTTTGACTATAATACGGTAGTGGAAGCATATTCAACTGGAGCAGGACAGCAAAAGCAAAAAAAAATAAAAATAAATTAAAAAAAATAGAAACATATTGGGCATCATGCAAGACGTGATATAGGAACAAAGTCCCACACAGGGTCCAACACAGGGAAACTTAGGTTTTAAAATTTGAGGAACATAAAAAAAGCATGAATATTATATATTCAAATTTAGGTTATGATTAGTTTTAGAGTAATATAATGAAGAAATACTATTGGTCCATTGATCCCATTAAGAAAATAAAAGCCTTGGATGATACTGTGTGCGTTCAGCTTCTGAATGACTTTTATACTGCTCTTTGATGTTTTTTAGATTTTTCACTGACCCTCTGGGAAATCACATGTTTACTAAGTTTAAGTTTATTTAACATAACCTCTATTTCACTGCTGCTGAAGTTATTCTTTTGCCACACACTTCCAATTTATGATCAAGTGGAATTCATCATTCAACACACAAGAGCATGTCGGGTTGTTAAGAACATTTGGTGCATCTGGAGTTGACCACTCTTATTTTTTCTCTTAATATAAAATTAAGAAACTATAAAAGGTGTTGAAGGAAATCTTGCTGCATGAGGCCCATTGACACATACTAAATAATAGGGTAGAACTTTACTTCATTGAAAAATGTATGTTGTGTCAAACTATCTTTTTATTGATATTAATATTTGTAGATCTCTTAAGAGGAGGCATAATTATTTGTTCTGTACTATAATCTTTTATGGAATAACTAATTTTCATCTTTCAGTGTCACTACTGGAACAGTATTGTTGCCACTGTTACATTAGAGAGGAGACAGTTGTACAGAAAAGGTGAGGGATAGAAGTCACTGTATGTGCTGAGAGTCCCTGAGATTTCAAGTTACCAAACTCTAAACCAAGGCACAGTTTGCTTTTTAAATTTGAATGAATGCATTGGCACTACTTGAAAAGTTTTATTCACATGAATCATAGGTTTTTAAAAATTAAGTCTGTATACAATGATAACGTCAAGGTCACCAAACGTTAGCTTCCAGCTGAAACCAGAAACCCCCTCACTTTTCCTTTGATTATACGATGTGAACATTAATGACCTAGAGACTGTATGGGTGACAAACTGAGCAGGAAAAAACGGAATAAATAAATATAAATGAGTGAAGAACAAGGTTGTAATAGTTAAGAGTCCGTTTTTATTTTATTTCAATTCGGTTTAGTTTTTCAGAAAGGTTTCATCTTAGTTTTTTTATATTTAGTTATAGTTTAATAGCAGTTTTAGTTTGTTTTTGTTAGGACCAGGTATAATAATATAATATAATAATTCAGTTTTTGTTGAAATCATTCAACAAAAACAAAAAAAATAATTTTCATCATTGACTTGGCAGACTGTGTGTGCCTAGCTCACCTTGGCTTGTTTGGACTGCAGTGGTGATGTGCTGACACAGACTGAAGAGGCAGGACGTCAGCAGGACATCCTAAAATGTCTTGAAGGTCTTCAGCATCATCACGTTCTCTTTAAACCTCAAAAACGGCATTAATGTTAAAATTACTGCCAACCAAAAAAGTTCTACAAATGGCCTCTCCATGTCAAAGCTGCGGGCTGAATGTTCCAATACGTCCCTGGTTATAGCCTTCACAGCCTCCAGGTCTCAACCCGACTGTTAGACAGCACACTCCACCACCGCCATTAAAACACTAACTGGGGGAATATCTTTTAGAACAATGCCGTCCATCCCCTTCTCTAGATTTTCCAGACGTGGAGGAAAATTCGGACAAGGGGCGACCACCCTACACTTTCTCATGTTTGCTGCACCAAACCCCTTCTTTGTTTCTTTGCCATTAGTTGTATTTAAACTGCATCCACCTGAATTATACTGGACTTCTGATTTCTCACCTGAAAATAGTGATGGTGATTTATTTTTTCTTAATCTCTGCTGCATATGATGATGCTAAAAAAAACCTTCTTAAATAATAAAGGCTACAGATTTGGACTTGGTAAGGAACTGCTCCATCTTGACCTTCTCAGTTGATGCTCACATTGAGAATAGATTACATACAGGTTTCATTCTTTTTTAAATATATGTAGGATTTTAAAAACGGGATCATTTGAGCAATGAATGAACTTGCCCAAACAATGAATGACATGTCTTTGATTAATGCTAGCTGCTGGTTTGTTTTAAGTCTATTGTCTGTCTTTTCTGTCGAGTCTGTTTTTGTGATTTAATGTGGTGAAACTTTTATGCTGTCATCTTCAGCCGGCCCCCCTTGTAAAAGAGGTTGGAAATCTCAATGGGATAATCCTATATGAACTATGAAAATATATTAGTGTATCAGGTGTTTTCCAAAAGGCCTTTTGTGGTGTAACAATGAATATAAAAACGTTCCTCTACAACGTCAGTCTCACATCCACAAATACCACCTTGCAAGTCTGAGCTTCTCAGGGCATAGAGAACATGTTCGTGTTCTAAGTTGCCTCCACACACATCGTACACATTTTAACTCTCACACAAGCTCAGAAAAACCCCTCAAAGGAGCAAAACGTCTGCAAATACAGGCGCCAAGGATAAAAAAATATAAATAAAAAAAAACAGCGAAAGTATCTTAGACTCAGGAATAAAGATGTGCTTGGAGGGAAAGGGCATCCACAATCCCCAGTGTCCCCTAATCGGTTAGCCTCCAGCATCTCTTAAAGGGACACCAAACTCAGCATTGTCACCTATTTATGCAGCGATGAGGCCTTAAATGGCACTATGGAGCAGGTACAGGTGTTTGAGTCAGATAAGACCCCCATCTGCCTACCAGCAACCACCCCCCCCCCCCCATTCTGACACTTTTAAAGGGCTTTAGCCGCTAGGGGAAAAAAAGGTGATAGGTATTTCCAGCAGCCGGCCTGTCAGTCATCCCCCATTTCATATATAGACCCAGATGTGTGTCTGAGAGGAAGAATGATGGCGGAAGAGGAGGAGGGAGGACTTGTCATCTCAGAGTGGAGATGACGACAGAAAGAGACAGAGGAGAGGATTGAGGTAGAATTAATAAGTCATAAATAGAAGGTGATATAGACGGAGCAATAGGAGTGAAAGTAGGCGAGTTATCTATCTAACTGGCATATAAAACACCACTTTGAGATCCACAGACATTAGGTGAAGAATACAAGTAATGTTCTAAATACTTTTGTTACATTCACAAAAGTCTTATTTTGGTCAATATGGGCGGGTTTGTGGGTTTGTGATCTTGCTTATTTCGAAAACCACTCATTTGATCTGTTTAACACTTGGCAGGTTTATTGCTGGGGACCCAAGGGAGTACTGTGTTGAATTTGGTGCAGTTTGATGCACACATACATAAATAACAAAGTGAAAGAGCTCTGTAAAGCAGCATGGGCGACTGAGGCGAGCATGTCGGCTACAGTGGTTCTTTAAAGGCCACAGCTTCTTGACTGCAGTTCACTTTTTCTAAGAAAAAAGTGCAACGTTTTTGCTATACTAATTATACCTACACAAATGAAATCCATGATCTACTTTATAACCGCGTTGTTAATGTCAAGGGAAGCGACTAATATGACTGTGTGGAAATGAATACATCTACGAGTAGCTTGAGTTGGGTGTGTTGTGACCCGTGAACCAGAGTGTATTTCACCAGTGTCTGTCAGTAGCCACGTGTGTGACGTCATGTAAAGTGTATTGCTCAGGATCCAGCAAAGTGCAGTGTCCAGCGTGAAGTGTTTGTGTGAGTGGTTCCTCCACAGGTCCAGCATTCAGCCTGTTCTGAACACGTGCGTGATGGCCACTGCACCAGTGCTTATTGACGAGAGAAAACTATACTTTGTTTCATAAATCTGGGCAGAAAAGAAAAGAAAACTCTGCTGTGGGACACTCAACTTTCCATTTTCAGCCAATCGGCCTTCATCGGTGTTAGTATCATGCAGTAAGGCTAGAATGCAGTAAAATGACACAATATAGTGTAAATGATTGAACAGGCTCATAGCTGTCATATTCATAGATTAAACTGTCATCACACTGTGCCTGTGTCGATTTTATATTCATATATCAGCCTCATGTTCTCCAGGGATACGCTGATGGGCACTGTATGAAATATATTGCATCACTCACTCTTCATAAATCTCATGAATGAAGTTCAATGCACCCTAATATGCAACAACAAATTTGATTAATAATTGATAACTTTTTTCATCTGAATGCAAGAAATCTGCTATTTGTTGAATGCTGTCTTTAATAGCCAGAGGGGGCAAATAGCATGGAAATGCTGCAGTTGTTTATTCTGTTGCTGAGAGTATGAATATTTGATCTCTGATATAGTGAATCATCCTCTGGTCTAACCCCGTCACCCTTTAAAGAGCACAACATGTTGTTTTACTTTTCTGGTGATTTTCCCTTTGGCAAAATCATTTCACGTGTAAAAAATATCAGAACTGTCTTGGGAATTTGTACTTTGATGTATTTGTGGTCAATGGAAAACAAATATGGATGGTTAATAATTTAATAGGTAGGTATTGATGATTTAAACACAAATGGTAACTTCTACAGTTTGTCTCAATGCAATTAACCTTTTCAGTCTCAAGCACAAAACATTCTGGTTGTGCCTCTCAAAGTCTCTTATTCAACAAGTCCTACAAAGAAACAACAAAGTCTTACAACAAGGTCCATTTAGTAGCTCTTCTACTTTGGATCATATCATCTGATATTCGGCAGCACATGGATTATTTCCGGTTGTTTGTAGATGCTCGATGCTCACACTCTTGGCAGACTTCGAGGTTGTTATCAGCTAAATCTGATGAGGTCAGCAGTTAAACGAATAAGAAATGCTCTTTTTCTTTTTATTGGGATGGCAGTTTCCTCCATTTAGCTTTAAATAAAGATTTGCAGATATATGGTATTTTTTTAATATATTTTCAGGTAAGCCAGCTGTTTGTGATAATGATAAGTGTATAGTTCAACAAGTCCTCCAACCAATGACACCACGTGGTTGTTTTTGCACTCCCTCTAATATAACCCAGATGTGTCAGGAGATCAACACATGCTCATATCTTAACATAATGGTAACAGTTTAAAACATGTGGGAAGCCTAGTAAAATAGCTGCAGTATGAAGGTTAAAGCAACACAACTCCAAGGTTAGGATTAGTAAAGGCCATGGTTTAATGAAGTTAAAATAACTTAAACCTGACATTTGGTTTCACAAGGTTACTCTTTATAGTCACCTGACTTCCTACTTTGCTCCCGTCATAAATACAACACCAACTTGAGGTTGCCACCTAACAATAAATGTAGAAATGGGTCATACTAAATCTTTGTACAAAAGACCTATGGGTACATTTTGGGGGAAGATGTTCTCGTGTAGCTGAAGGAAAGATTTTAATGGATTGTACAAATGTAGAATTTGACTTAAATACAAACCCAGCAACAAAATGCATTCATTACAATGTTTCAAATATGAGTCAATACAGAACAGTGATCCAATTTTGGTAAAAGCAACCGTTAAAACAACTGTGGAAACTGTAGAAAAAATGTTCAAACACCTGTCCTGGCTCACAGTGGGTCTCATACAAGACCATTATAACGGTTATAATTTGTATATATACAAATTGTAGGGAATTACTTTTCACAGCTATAACTATGAACAGTGTATGAGAACAGTCTGTGCTGTTTATCATCACACACAAGGACCAAATTCAGGCCAACATACTGTATGTGTTATGAATCACGTATGAGGCCAGAGCGACAATGAATGTCACATTGGAGGACTTGTGAATTTCCCCACCTCCTCATCTGGTCTCGTTTCTTTCCACACATAAACACACAGTATCCGAAACACATAGAACCTCATAGAACCGTGTGTTCCTCATATAGTTTCACCTCTCCGAGGACACAGACATTGTTAAACTCAGGAAATGAGTTCTGTGCTATAATGTATGACACACAGCAGTCGGCAGGCCTCCCTGATCGCCCTTCAAAACTGATGGATACTAATATGTCACCACATGAACATGTGTCAAGAAACAGGGAAAAAATGGAAACACCAAGGTAAAGAATGAAGGTGAGAGTATTATTTCTTTGTAGTTTTCAGTGCATGCAAAGAATGGAAGCATGCATTCACTGCTGCTGTCTTTCTTGTCCATTTTCTTTTCCCTGTTTTTCTAGCTTTTCTTCACCCTGCATTTAAAAGCAGCCATCTAAGGGGAAAATTCTTTTCCTATTTCTGCCTCCGAACACACATCGGGGGCTTGGGCGAGAGTGCATTGTTCAGTGGAGCAAAGCATTTCCTGCTCCAAATGAAGACCAAAATCCATCCTCCAGGCTGAATTATTAACAACACACATAAGCACCCTAAGAATCCAGGGTCCACAAGAGAGAGGGGCGATGGAGACAGAGTGGAGTGGGGAGAGGAAATGGAGGTTAAAGGAGAAAGAGTGCACAGACAGTGTGAGGATTGTTGGTTCAATTTCCGGTCCTTTTTTAGATTTAGAGGAGCATCTAGCCCCACACACTTACTAAGGCCTAATTGCAACACCAAACAAGTCCTCTTACCTAAACGACAAAATGCATGGTTTGTCATTGTCCTGTAAAATAACCCAAATGACCATTGCAAGAATTATTTTTCAAATACACAGTCAAGATGCTCAGTGTGACTTTGTGGCAGCCCCATCACTCTGACATCTCTCCATAAATAATGCATGACATGTGTGTGTATTTCAGGCCTGTGTGTGTGTGTGTAATGAAAAGATAACAACGGAGTGAATTTCTTCATCATCTACCATCTTCTTCTTTTTCTTCTTCTTTTATGGCGCCCTCAATTCTACAAAGGATATAAACAAGTAGTGGCCATGCTCATGCACACTACCATCTGCTAACAATCCTTCAATGCATAATATTCTGTGAATGCAAGGTAAGGTAATAGGGCCATAATAGGCAAAAAAACAGAAAGAAACAGAGCCGTGAGAGGGGGGTGATATTCCGAAGAATTAAAAATTTAAATTAAAAAGATTAAAGTCATAAATTACAAGAAACAATCTTGTCTTCTCTCTGAGATTAAAGTGGTAAATTTAAGAGGAAAAACTCAAAAAAAGTGTGTTGATTTCTTCAATTTAAGGTAAAGTCAGGGTGCTTCTGATAATAATGTGTTTTAGGCTAAAGTCACAAGAATGTTCCTTATAGCTGAATACACAGTATAACTTTATTACATCATCCAGAGCATGAATAATTTAAATGCAAAGTGAAGTGGTTTGTTGACAAAAACATTTTTTTTTTATTCGTGAAAGTATAATTTTTTTTACATACAATGGCTTTAATACGTCGTCGTCAATATGAGAGTTTAAAATACAATACATTAAAATATGTTTAGGTCCCTGCAAATTCACTAACCCTACAGGCTACTTCCTGCAGTAATTCCACACACATATTATACTAGTATTATAAAGGGCTTAAAATGATAAACTAATTAAACATAGTGCTCTGGAAAAGCTTGTTTTGAGTCTAATTTGGAGTTTAATCCATTATGTGTTTGAAGGATTTGCACCAAAGTCATCTCTGTCTGCCGTAATGTGTTACAGTGGGTCAGTAATTTAAGTTCAATTTGTAATTATGGTGGCTCTTCTAAGACCCTTTGTTCTATGTAATATGCGGAGACCTCACATTTCTATAGGCTTGACGTCACATCTCAGCTGAGCTGCTCAGTGAAATTTGCATAATACAATATATGTGATCCAGCCAATCAGGATAAGCTGGTTCTTCTCTCTGGGGTCTGACCATATGAAAGGACTCCTCTGACCTTATTCTGATGACCAGAGGTTAATCTCATGACCGCTTCAATGTGTCCTCCTCTCCTTTCCTCTTTCTGACTTTGTGACCTTATTGTTTTATTTTTTTTCCAGTCACCCTGATAGGACGCTCATTTCAGCCAACCAACTAGCATAAACTGATTATTATGTGAATGCAGTAGAGAGATTTGGCACAGAGTCAGGAGTGATGATAACATCTTCCCACTAGGAAAACAGACTGAAGTGGATGCAGGTGGAGGTCGGTTTAAATGTTACATAGGCAGCATAGCTTTCAGGTGAGCGGTGCGGCAGCAGTCACAGCAGTGAGGAAGTGAACGGAGCACTGAGGCTCAGCTTTGATGAGGTGATAAGAGGGTGACTTCAGATGACTGCCTGCACTTTCTTACAGGCTTTGCTTTGCTAGTTTTCTAGGGATGCATTCACAATCTTTGATGACATCTACCTCTTCTTCCTGCTGAGGTCAAATACAATTTTTCTATAATGCTTCTGACAAATCTAAGAAATTAATGTAATGTAATGCCCAGCAAAAAATGCCTGAACTGCTTAATGTGTGTTTCTTAAAGCTCTTAGCTTTTAAAGGCAAATCTTTGCTAAATGTATGGTCCCAGTGTGCCCACTTATCACATGTCTCTTTGTTGACTTAGTTCCCACATTGTGACTTAACAGTTGGATATAATATACCTATATACATATATACCTATATATATAGATGTATATATATATATATATATATATATATATATATATATATATATATACATATACATATATATATATATATATATATATAGATGTATATATATATATATATATATATATATATATATACATATATATATATATATATATATATATATATATAAATACCTATATATATATATTAGGGCTGGGCAATAACTTCCACATGCATGGTACAAACTCCCTCCAGGTTCCCATGCTACACCTACATTCCCCTGGGTCTTAAGTCCCTCCAGGTACAGCTTCTTATCACCCTCTATGTACCAACGTACATATATAACAAATACCACACATATTACACGGTAATCAGTGTTGCATGTGTCTGACCAAAATACAAAATAAAGCAAAAAAATAAATGATTAATTTTAGGTTTGCAGTTTTTAAGGTGTATATTTCAAATTGCATCCATTACACACATGAAAATAAAGTTGTGAACACCGGTTGAATATCTATTATCAGAATCATTATAACTGTATTATAACTGCTACTGTGAAAAGGGAATGCTGCTGTTAAAAAGCACCTTATTTGTTTGAAGTGCGCAATACACTACTTTTTAATGCATTATAGTATATATATATATATATATATATATATATATATATATATATATATATATATATATATATATATATATATATATATATGAAAAGGATTGGGCAACTTTGGGTATCTTCTTTTGTGATTGACATTGGACTGATTTTTGTGATAATGTGGTACTCACCGTTACAAACTTCTCACAAGCTGCTGGTGTATTATACTTATTATTATTATGACGGTATTACCAGAGCAGCACCAGTGTTTTTTTTTAGCCTTATGAGCATAAAAACAATCTAGAGTAGCCAAATCAAAGCACAAGGGTGCTGTAATATATAAATACATTGTTCGTGTAATTAATGACCTGTTTCATAAAAAAAACATATGTGTGAACAAACATAATTGATGAAACATTTTTAAGTTTTCTAAATCTGCTGTTTTGATTTACAGAATATTATGTTCAGAGATATGTGTAATTAATATAATTATAATTCAACAACAGCAATTTTTCTCTTTAAACAATTTGGGCATTAATAATATTGGTCCAAAATATTGTGAAACTGCATAGTTATAAGTCAAATATCTCCTGGAATCTTTTATTGAAATTCAGAAGACCAGCCAATAGACACACGCCAACATGCGAATAAGGGGAGAACTGGCATTTGGATGTTTTCTACTTCAAGCACTGCTGATGGGTCACCTACGTATGTGTAAATGGTTACTCATTCTGTCCCATTCCTCATGCACTTCCCTCACATTAATGTTGTAGGAGACGTGTAGCAGACAGGCAGTGGGAGACACTAAAGGGGACAGTTTAATAGTCTATTGCTTAATAATCTTAAGTAATAGAAACTTTCAAGTCTCAGGGTCATAGGACTATTAAGATGTCACAAATTTGCAAAATCCCCTCTGTGTCTCCTCAGATGAGTGGTAACTCCTCTACTCTATATAGGGTATCCTGATCCTGACTGAAGTTCTCACGTCTAATCAATAAAGTCAAGCGACCATGCACATAAACGCACATGCACTTAAGTGATTTCTTCTTTAAAGTCTTGCGATAGCTCCTCACGCTGTAAGCAGTCTACCTATTCCACGTTGTTTTAGAAAACAGCTCCACAACAGGAGTGGCACTAAAGAACACTTAAGGTGGCCACTTTTCAACAACACAGAGGGAAGATAACAAAGGCTGCTGCATGAGTCAATAAAGAGGCCAGGAATAGCAGGACAATATCGCTGAGAGAGGTAAACAACTCTGAAGAGAACATTCTGAGGAAAGAGATTTTATTATTATCAATATATATATATTATATATACTGTATATATATTATCTAGTCTTGAATGCTTCTGAGGGTTTTGTTCAGTTTGTGGGTTAATACTAACTCAACAGTCCTTTTCTTTGTATACAGCACGTTCTCTACACATTCTTATCCCTGAACTGACTTTAAACACTGGCCCTGGGCTTTTCTTCTTCTTTACAATGTATGCTAAATGATGCGTTTACTTCCTTAAAAGAGAATTACTTTTAGTCAGTTTGGCCATTGTTCCTATGGATAATAATGAGTATATTATTATAATGAACATTTTAGTTCAGTTTATAAGTGGTCCAAACAATATGCGATATCATCTGACTGCTCATGTTAATACAGGATAAATATGTGCTTATAAACTGGCTTTATTTAACTTTTCTCTGGTTAAATGAGTTTGTTTTGCTGGCAAGTAGTCATATTAAATGGAAATAGTATTTTAGTGGAATAAAAATCTACGGAATTACAGAGTATCACAGTGTCAGCATACTGCAAGGGAGTGCAGTAAATGAGTCATGTATCATAAAGACTTTGTTAAATACTGCCAACAACAGCTTTCAGCATGTGAAATAAGCTAGTTAATACAAATGTAATATTGTGATTTCTCCATTCACAATCTTCTCCTCAATGAGTCTGAATAGAGCGATGTTCCCCTCAGTGGTGGGAAGTCGAACAACACTGTTAGTCATTAAACTAGTTGGTCTGACTCCCTGCTGCAGTGTCACAGTGGACCACCATGTGTGACAAAACTGTGACGGCAAATAAATGGACTGTACTCAAACACACGTCTCTCTGTCCTCTCTACTACTAAATCTAATACTTTTTTAGTATTTACTTTAGGAATGGTGAGTCTACTTTTTTAGTATTTACTTTAGGAATGGTGAGTCTACCTTTCTGTCACTTAATTGGCGAGTAGGCAGAATATTTCAACAGATCCTCTGAGCTTAAAGCACTGAAGTAGGGGTACCAGTGCATTCAACCACAACCAAATGTTAAAGTCACCAGATCACCTCCAGTGACAATGTTTTTTTTCCTCACTGCCATGTTCTACAATATCTATGCAGGACAGGTACAACATGGGGTAAGTTAGGAAATATTGTGATTATAGCAAATAAAGTATACTTAAGTTACGCTTAGTGTTAGACACCTGAAACATGTTATGGAGAAACTTACCACTCCCTGAAAGTGTGGTTTTGCTGACTCTCTGTGTGGTTACAGGTGCAACAGACTTGAAAGAGTGATTACACTTTAATAAAAAAGTGAACATTCATTCCAGGTCTGTGACTGGACACACACACTCTGATCTCCTGCTTGACGTTCTGATGCCCTGCAAGACTATCCACCACCCTGATCTCTATTTAGCACTGAATGTTGTCATTGGACGTGTGGAATGATACCATATGAACAGTGGTATTGGGCTGCTGATCTATCCTGCCATTTATCTGGCTTCATCACCGGCCACATGTTGGAGAGTAAGAGGGGCACAGCTGCTGAGAGAGATGCTGAGAGATGTACATGCTGAACTCTGATAATGTGCACATGTCAAGCAGGCCATTGCGCTAGATGGTCAATGTTTTTCTCCTTATAACCACACCAAACACCTCTTAAAGGTGCAATGTGTAAGAGCAAGAAAATACCGGCTTCAAATTCCTGTGTTCACACTCACTTATCCATTCTTAGTCTGATCTAGTCAGAATTATTTTAGTTTGAAACATTAATTATGAACAGAATGTGAAGAGGTTACAGATGTTGTCAAAGACATCAAGACTCAAGTTTGTGTTGCAGGCATCACTCCTGCAATGATTTAACCAGCTAACTCCAGCCCATCCTGTATTGTAATAGCACTTATAACTGGAGAAACTATAGTGAGTCACTGTAGTGTCCAGTCTGTCCTCAGTCCAACATGAAAGGACGAGAAGTAGAGCTACAGGGTACAGGGTCTGTGTATGCTTTGATAGTTGGTTTCTGAGTTAAATCCAAAGTTCCAGGAGAGTCCTCTTCGCAGGGAGGCGGACCTTCAGCTAGTTGTAGCAACTCACTTTCAGGCAGCTCAAACCCCAGAGCCGGGAGTCTGACCCTTCAAGCCTGTTCCACAAACTTTGTGTTGCTGCCGTTACACATGTTAGACCCAGTGATCCACCATCCCCCTGTAATTTAATCCATTAAACAAACTATCAAGACATACATGGACGGCACAGCCCAGTTGGCCAAAAAGGTGATTAATGTTCTTTAATTTAGGAAATATGCATATTTATCTAAATAATCCAAATACATCAGTCTGGATTTCATTTATATTACACTTCCATTTACAGCATTAAAAGCATAACAAAGGATCCAGGAAGGTGTTTCTTCAGTGACAAAGGTCTCTGGAAAAAATTTAAAATAACAAACAGTGTTCCATCTGTCCCTTTTGTCTTCACTATGTATTTTCTTTGTTTCTGTCACTCACCTCCTCTCCGTGCCTCTCGTCTCGCTGTGGGAAATATGTGGTGGAGATGCGTCTCTTGTTGTCGTGCTGTCCTGCTCCGTAACAAAGCGTTGGTTTAAGTGGGCTGACAGGTCGTGAAAATTTCATCAGCATGAGAAATGCCTGTTTTTCCCTCAACTTTCTGTTTACTGCTATCAATAATTTGTGAACAACAAACAGCAGATGTCTCACCCTCTAACAAAGGCTGTGTGTGTGTGTGTGTGTACTTGTCATGTGTCCCTCGATTTGTATACGTGTATCTGTGGGCATGTGTGTTTGAGCATCAGTGTGTGTCTATGTAGTGTTTGTGTGTGTGTGTGTGTGTGTGTGTGTGTGTGTGTGTGTGTGTGTGTGTATGTGAAACAGATGTTCCTCACTGCTAGAAGACAACAAGGATGGACTTTGAACACTGGAGCTAATTGTGAATTAATCAGTGTATTACAATGGAGAATGAAGGGACATAGTGCCGGTACTGAATAGAGTCATACTGCTGTTATAGTGCTACTGCTGATTGAATTATGGGCTGAGGGACACCTGGCTCCTTCACCATGGTCAAACTGGACCGACAGTGACAAATGACTTTAAAGTCAGACTTACTTCATAACCTTGCTCAACTTGTCTTTCCTACTCAGGGAAATTAAATAAAAAATTGAAATGCGAAGAAATGTGTGCTCTGAATATTTTTTTTTTTTGCTCCAGTAACATTTTACTCACTGTGGCCTTGTTTTTCACTTATGATGAAATATCACAATTTTCAGGCATTTCCTGATGGATTTATTTGTCACATGTGATGAGTTCAAGGACCCTGGCAAAGTTGAAAAGCCGAAGATAATGTAATTTTTTCAGCTTCTGACTAAGATAAATGGTGTATTTTTGACAATGTTTTGAAGAAAAACCTCAAACCTTCTGGCAAGTGGTTTTTGGGGAACATGTGATGGTGATACTCGTCACCTGGAGAGGTTGGATGGAGATATTTGTTTCTAAAATGTTATGTTTCCACATATAAAACCTGTGCAGTTGCCATTAGCAGAGTGCGTTAGCACATCATTAAATAGCGTTAACACTTCTATGCTATGCTAGCTTAGTCTGACAGTTAGCCTGCCCTAGACCAGGGAAGTTTCCCTATAAATGTGGTTCTTTGTGCCATCATTGAGGCTTAAGTTAACCAATGAGACTATGCATCCAGAGTAGCTCAGCCATTAAGAAATGTTTGCAGACCTAAAACTGTACTGTGCCTAGTACCACTGTACCAACTGTACAAACTGCCTACATGGGATCCACAGTGCAGATCTAGTTGTAAGACCAACACATATGTAGTGTAGGTAAGAGTCTGTCTCCTTGGGACTATGTCTTAATCCACTGGTTGTGTCAATTGTGTTTGTGGGGATGGTGGGAGCGCCGAGCAGCTTAAACATCTAATCCCTGACCTGTGACCCCCACACTGAGGTATAGGTGCTGATTACACACCACGTGGCCAGCTGTAGGTAGCACACACACATGCAATTACACTGTACTATTTACACACACACACACACACACACACACACACACACACACACACACACACACACACACCTATATGTATGCACACAATTAAACCTATGTACAATGCAATAAAATACACACAAACACACAACATGAGCTCGAGGTACCAAAGCAGGTACTGCTGAGTCCACTGACAGTCTAATCAATCTGATGTCAGAGGTCCTGAACTCTGCAGCAGGACAAAGAGAAGCTGGAAGAATACCAAGAATGAGCAAAGAGAAAGAACAAAAGCAAAGCCCACAGCAGAACCAAACACACTGTTTTATCAGAATAAATTTCATATCTATGTTAATGTTATATGTACATGTTTCACATTACAATGTGGTATCTCATCCTTGGCTGGCCTCCTGGCTTCCCATGAAATTACCACATTATTAAACAAATTCAGACTGACTGACTCCTGTCTTATTATTTCTAAAGCATCTCAAGCAATCATTATGACACTGTAGAAATGCATTAAGCCATAATTCTTTAACAGTATAGTTTAAATGGTGCTCATTAGAACTGCTTCTTACAAACATCTTGATTGTATGGCATTCATCATAATCAACAAGATCACATAAACACAGAGCTGATTAACAGTGTAAAATTAGTGACATGATATATATATATATATTTTTTTTTTTTTTTTTTTTTTCCCAGTGCATATAATTGCATTCTAAGAAAAGTTTAATATTCCTTAGAATGGCTTGAAAAATTGTACAGAATTTTGTATTAGAATGTACATTTAGCCTACTGTCCAAGGTGCAACCGCTGGTTCTGAAATGGCCAGCAGGAGGCGACTCATCTGGTTGCAAAAAGAAGTCTGATTATTTTAGAAGTCTATGTTCCCTGTTTGTTTTAGAATTGATTTTAAGATTTTACTGATCATTTTAATGTCTGGGTCTGGCTCCAACATATATAGAGGACATGTTGACCCCTTATGAGCCAGCTCGCATCCTTAGGTCCTCAGATGGGGCCCTTCTGGTTGTTCCAAAGTCGAGGCTTAAAACTAAAGGTGCTTTTGCCCTCAGGACCCCTCGACTTTGGCACGACCTGCCTGAGGAATTAGTAATCTTTTTAAAATCACTTCTTAAAAACCCATTTTTACAGACTTGATTTGATGTGATGTCATCACTTTACTGCTTTATTTTACAATTGATACTATTATTTTCTTTTACTAAATGATTTTCTTTATTTGTTTTATATCTTAGTTTCTTTTTATCATATGGATTAGTTTTCATTGCTTCATCTATTTTACTGTTTTATCCGGGTTTAACTCTTATCTTAGTCCATCTTGTTTTGTTGTTCAACATCACATTGGCTGCATTCAGTTCTGTTGTATATACGTCTACATAGTCTACGATTTCACCTATAAGCCTAATATTGCTACAGATAATGGTGCCCACATGCCCACAGTTTATTTACATTTGTTAATTTCAGTTATGTCACTTCTGTTAGTGTTGTTGTGCTAGTATTACTAAAAAATGCAAGCACAAATACTAAACGTATAATATATAATATAATATTTGTTTTTTTCTTTTTTTACCTTGACGACCTCTGTGGTAGCATCAATAAAGATACTGTGTTAGCAGTACAACCCTGCTCCACTTCCTAGATCTTTCCCAGGTATGCTTATGGATAGTAAAACACCATTCCATTAGACTGCACACATTTTTGCGAGGATTGTATCATATATAAATTTAAAAAATCACACACAGCAAGTGGCTTTAAAATGTTGAAAGATCAAAGTAGTTATTTCATTAAATAATATTTAAATAATTGATAAGTGTCTAAGGGCTTTGATATAATCCTACAAGTATTCAAAGGTGCTTTAAGCTTTTATTTGCCCATTTGGGAACAGCATAAAGTAGAAAACACAGCATTGACATATTATCCCCTCATAAAGTTGTTTTGGCTAATGTTAGCCAACAGTTGCCTACTTATACATTCTGCAGGCAACATTATCATTCATTTGGACATGTGTTTATGGTCACCTAATGGATGTAAGTGAAATATCTTGTCTAACTCTGTTTTGGTCTCCACCAACTCCTTGACTGCTCGATGCTGATCTTTTTTCGACATTTCGCCGCTGACTTTGTCTTTCTGTTGCTTTCTGTTGGGGAGGAAGTGTACAGTGTATGAGTGTTTTTGCTGATAACAGCTGAATTGTGGCTTGTTCTTGGTAAATTACACCATAAATAACTTAATTATGGCTCTGAATCTTGCCAAAGCACTGTTCCATTCCACTGTTCCATTTTTGTTATGAAAACAACAGCTGTTAAAAAGCTGCTAGGAGCATGTATGACCTATGCAGCAATGTGAAGTTTTCTCCACATTGGATTGGTGGTCACTGCTAACCCACCATTTGACTCAAGCTGTTTGTCAAGTAAAAGCAGCAAGAAAGACCCTAGGAGAACATTTGACATATTGTTGTTTCTGTAATAGCATGTGGCATATGAGCGGAATGCATGGACTTTGATGGAGCTGGAGGGTGAGACAGGGAGGAGAAAACAAATAAATTGATAGAACTGCTGGGCAGATAGTGGGGGATTCAGATGAAAACCAGTCTTTAAGTAATGTGGCAAGAAGAAGTACCTTTAGGCCTTTCCTTTTTGTACATTAAATGCAGCTCAGCAGAATTTTGTGACAGCTTGTCATCTTATCTACAGTAATACCCACTTCCTGTTTGTGGCAAGTGTTTTCCTGGTTTGAGTGCACCACTTCTCAGTTTAAAGAGACATCTTAATTTTCTACCTGCCTGACTATTATTTATCCATTCACTTATGGCGTGTCATTTTTTCCCCACATTTTCATGCACAGCGGTAGTTTGTGTTTACGTCTATGTCTACCTGTGTGTGCTCGGGTGAGACTGTGAGTGTGAAACATCTTGGCAGTGCAGTTCTGGTATCCTGCAGAATGCCACTTATCAGTTGGGATCCTGTTTGTTTGTGTGTGTGTGTGTGTGTGTGTGAGTGTGTGTGTGTGTGTGGATACCATTATGGTTCACCCAGACTCAATTCCCAATATGTCACAACACGTCCAAGCCCTCGTTGCCAGGGATCAAACTGAACAGAGATCTACTGAACGCCACTACACTGAGCAGCAGTGATCTAGTTTGACATGAAAGCTCTTTTTCTCTTGAGATGTACAAACATGAACTGTACAGAGACTTTACCAGTTCACACATTTACTTTTCTTGCCAATGAAAATCAATGATTAACCAATTATGTAATAACTAGACAGAAGGCAATACATTTTCACTTCATTATGTTATAACACCAACATTTTGCAATAATCTGCATAATTTTGTAATAATAAGCTTGAATGCAATATGTAATACATTCATTGTTATACATTATGTAGTTTGGGTCCATGAAAGATAATCTAGAGAACAAATTGTATCTTTTTTAATTATTTGGAGTGAGAATGATTCATGCCTGAATGCACAAAATAAACAATGTTGTTGTGATGTTCGAACAATTTTTACAAATTACATCAATGTTGGTTGATTATTACATAATGCATCTATTATACATGCAACGCCCACATTTTAATCATTGCAATATTTAATAATGTATTACAAAATGCAGTAATTCTATAATGCAGTGAAAATGTGAAAAGTTATTACATGACACGTTATTACATAATGTGTTGTTACTAATCTTTTTGCAGTTAATTCCTGCGATAGGACATTTTTTTTCTTTTCCTGGAGATTAGTCTTGCCCTCTTCCTCCATCAACTGGTCAAAGCCTTTCCTTGTTCCTTTGTTCCCATGAATTATGGTCCTTTTGGACAAATCTGCAGGACACACACAGATCACTGCACTCACAATGCCCTTGCTTGGACCACACCCAACATCAAACTCAACCTTCATTTTGATCTACACCTGTAAGTTTTGTGATTACATATTGCAGGGTTGTGATGCAATTGCAGTGACAGAATTTGTCCACATACAGAACTAAAACTCCTCACTTACCAAGACTGCAGTAAGAGGCCGTCATAACCAAAATAACACTACTTTACTTACCACGGTTGTGCACTCTGGGGCTCATGTTACCAGTTATACAAGCATGTTTGAGAACCACAGTGACCTTCAGGTAACGTACAAATGTGAAAGTCTCTCTCTTGAGCCAGTGTTCAGTTGGTCTTCAGTAGAAACATGATGGACTGCGTGAAGAAGACCAGCTGCCTATGTAGGTATAACAGTAAAAAAAAGTACGAAAACAGAATGATTCTTACTTTCAGATGATTAACAAAAACATACTTCTGAATATTATATTCAATTTCTCCAAATGGATCACCAGCAATGTCACACACTGGCCCTTTAACTGAAGATCTTGATAAGCCCAGAGCAATGACAACACGTGACAATAATAAATATAGAAAAAATAAGAAAAACAGCAATCGCAACCACACAGGGTCACATGCAGCCAAGCACAAGTGTACACATATATTTGTGCTTGCGCACACACACACACACACACACACACACACACACACACACACACTTAAAGCACCTTCAGGGCTATCATTACCAACACTGGGTTTATTTATGATGCTTCTCTCAGTGCAGGGAGACAAATAATGGAGCTGCTTTTCATAAAGTCTCTTTAATGGATCCCTAATAGATTTGTCAAATTGACGAAAGGAGAAGAGCTGTTTGGAGGGGAGGGAAATAGACATAAAGTGGTCTTTGATCAGTGTATGTGCAGTGTATGTGCATGTGAGCATGTGTGTGTCTTCATTTGTCAGCAGCCATCATGAGCAGTGTTTCTCCTACAAGACTACATGAAAACACAGCGGAGGCTGAAACTAATTGTCACTTTCCGCTTGGTGTATTTCTTACCTTAACCTGACATGCTTAAAAAAAGATGATGTTTCTCTAAAAATGGCAGTTTTAAAGTCTTAATAATTTACAAGAAGTTGGAAGTTATTACAGATGAAAAGCTTCACATCTTGTGACAAGCAGCTCCGTGTCAGGGCATGTTGTCACGCATGGCGGTGTGTGCTGTCACATAGTACGTCAGTCAGTTCCATTTCCTTTGAAGTACAATTACATGCTTCATCTCAGAAGCTGGCACCCAACACAGTGTCATACATTTTAAAAAAAATGCAAAGCTGCCTCGTACGAACACAAACTCTGATGACTTACGTTGACATTAACGTGACAAAATGCCCTGAAAGGCATTCCTAAACATCATCTGAACACCTTTATTATTAGTTGGTATGTAATCGTATGTTTAATGAAGTGACTTACTTTGACAAGATACATATTGAATATTAAGTGGTGTCTGCAGTTCGTCATGTATGGGAAGTGTTGAGGGAAAGGAGTTTGTATGAAAGCTGCTGTTGGCCGGTGAGGTTGATTCAAGTATATAGGTTTTGTTGTGAACGGTCTCAACAGCAGACTCATACAGCTCCGTAAGCCCTGAAGGGAAAATGTGTCTCTCAGTCACCAGACTAAAGTTCTTCACACAGCACTGATGTTCGGTACACTCTTTAACCCTCATCCGACCAACATAAGTAACATACATTGACTGCCAACTGGTCCCTGGGGACCTCAACAATAAACTACTGTATAGGAGACAATCATCGTAAAAAAAATATTAGTTATGTAATAAATGTCATCTGACGATAAAAAAAAGGATTATCATTTTAGGAAAGTTACAGTTAATTTGCATAATATTGTGTAAAACGAAAATGGCCGGAGACCACGAGGAAAGGTGTGTCTGTTGCAAATGTGTCCGTCTCCTTCAAAACAACAGTGTTTTAAATAGTATATTTCTCGATCTCTCTGCATTTCTTTAGGTCGCATTTTAGGCTTTTCTTGTTTTATTTATACATCACTTTTTGCTTGTCACTTAATGCCAGGTCGTTTCTGGTTAACTAAGTAAAATACATATATGAATACGTAAGAGAAAGTATGGAAAATATATATATGTCACACACATCACTAACGTAACTCCAAAATAAAACCCAACAACACTGAGGACATTGGCCTCAAACATCGCTCACCTGGTTGCCATCATCTGACACCACCCGGCTACCATAAGCAGCCTCTCTCAAAATGTATATTACTTTATAGTTACATTGCAGTCAGTACAGACTACATGGCGCACAATTGACACACAAAGTGTAATAACAGCATTCTTATTACCATACACCATTTGTTGATAGGGGGCTGCAGTAACACCCTCCCCCAATAGATTGTAGACACTAAATTAAAACCCATTGGAAACATGAACTTTATAAATATTTCCATCTATTAAAATTGCATAAACAGAATAGGGCGCTTGAGACTTGTTTATCCAGGACCCCAATACATTGGTCTTACTGAAAAGCACGAATCAAAACAGAAACAGAACACAATGATATGAAGTCATTGGGAACAAATTGACTGACAAAGTAATAAACGATTGGAATAGAATAAAGCATCTGTGCGATATGACAAAAACTACACCTGGGAAAGGAAATTGTTGATGTTGACATGTTGCCCACTCACCACTACATGTAGGTGGTGTACACAGTGGAGCATTTAGTAGCTAAAGAGACCGACATTGCTAACAGGAGTTGGTGGCAAGACTTGGACCTGCCCTGTGCCAATGTCTGCTGGACTCAAAATTAGTATCAGGCATTACATTTAGAAAATAACTGAAGACAGTAAATAGCTGTTGTTGTAGTGGCTGAAAAATAATGTCAATTCTACAAGAAGCTAGATTCTAAAATGCAAAAGAAGAGAATGTGGAACTGTTACGTCAACAGTTATTACATGACTAAGAAAACGTCCTGAATCACAAGCTGTCACTTACTCTACCATAAAAGTAACCTAGAAGCAGACTGGTATAACTCTATGCCCCCTGTGCTCCTCACTGCACAGTAGCTCCCTTCAGTGAAATAGTGGAGGGAGAAAATGAATGAAGCCTTACAGTCCCATCCCAGCATTATAATTAAGGAGGTTTGGTTGTCATGCAGAATAAAGAAGAGAATTTGGCTGCAGCTATGAAACAGCTGACCTTCAACTCGTCGGAACGACAATATGAATTTCAAAGCATTGATGATTCTTTTATCCCAGTCCTCTTCCTCTTAAGACACAATCGTTACAGCCTTGTTAAATCACCTGAAAGACCTGTTTTGACAGTAACCGACTTCCTCCTTGAACCTTGACTCCATTTTGTTGAATTCTTTACGAGGGGCTCATTTTAAAACATTATCAAGTTCACTTTTTAAATTCTTTTCTGTGATGGTTTATTCCTAACCTCGTTTGAAGAGAGGAGCTGTTATATCTCCAGGTACAATGTCCTTAACATGTTGTTGTTTCTTGCTGTACTTTGTAAATCTTCAACACTTAGCCACGGTCAACCCAACCATATTGTTGGGGTTCAGTTACCAAAGGTTTTAGATCTTTTGTATGAGAATCTTGAGTGACTGTTGCTTCTTCCACTGGTCCAAGACACTTGAATCTAGGGCTGGGCAATATTGAAATTTCCCTATGACTTTAAAAAAAGCAATAGAAAAATGAAAATTACCATTAAAAAAAGAGAGAGACTCACATATATATTACTATGTATGTACTGGAGATGAATATGTCACAATACCAACAAGTGGCCACAATGTATAGGCAGTAGTGCCATTTTACACAAGGGCATACTGAGATCAATATATCAGATCAATCAACTAGTAGTAACTGCCCTTGTTCAGTCTCGCAAATCGCTGACAGTCATGTTTAGGTTTTGTTGCCTTTGCAAAAGCTGATTGAAGGTTCTGGGTGGAAACAGTTTTGGTCCCACTGCTGGATACAAACTTGCATATTCTGTTAGATTGTTTATTTTTACGCTGGGAGCAGAAATCTGTGTCCATCTTTAGTCCCAAATTGTTAACCACACAGCTTACAAATCACTGTGTTTACAGTCTCTGGTTCTTATTCTTCTTTAGATTTAAAATCAAAGAGTAGCCAAAGAGGCTCATTTGCCCTCTCTTTGCTAACATGAGCGGACATCATTCTTGCTGGAGTTAGGGCTACATGGGTTATTACTAGGGCTACCAAATTGTTAGAAGCTTTGAAGCATTCATTCATTCCGCATTTCAAAAGTCAAATTGTATTGAATAACAATAGATATATTATTTTCCAAAATTCACAATTTTTTTTGTGTCAAACCCAACATTCTGCTTCAATCCGTTTGTTGCTTTTAGTCTTTTTAAACAACATTTTCACTGCGGTCATAATCTGTTCACTCTCTACACACTCCTGTATTAAGGAGGTGGTCTAGTAACAATCTAACAGCACCATGAAGTACATTTATACAACCACAATAACAAAATCACATATATGCTAGCATGTTGGTACTTATTTTTGATATGCTACAGCAATGTGTGAAGCATACGCACAAGAATCACTTCAAACAAAGCATCACTTGAATGTGAAATTGATGATAAAGTGAACATCTTAATGAGAATCTACAACAGCCCAGTTTTCCTTGGAATTATAGCCATATTTGAAGATAACCGCAGCCCAAAGCGTGTGCACCGGAATTTTACTCGAACATAAAACTGAGGCTGTTACAATTGTCACAAACATGCATGAAATTTGGCCTGTGCATTTAACCCATCTAAGCATTTTGAGAGCAGTGGGTTGCTGAAAAGCGCCTGGGAAGAAACGTGGGATTCAGTGTCTCACTCAAGGACACTTTAATGCTGGACAGTTAATGTTCACTAATTGAGCTTATCTTTCCCCAACTTCAACCAAGTGTTTGTTGCCTACCCATAAACATACCTTCAACTTAGGATAATGACATAACCATCTGCTGATCCTGCCCTTACTAGTTGACATGCATAGACATCAGAGAAAGAATAACTTTTATAAACCTTGGCATTTAGCTATAATCTGGAACTTTGCAGATTTGTCAGATACCAACGTCTTTCTTCAAAGTGGCTCACAGTTGCTTCTATTTTAAACAATCCAACTGTTTACACAGGCTTCATAACTACTTGTGTAGACACAACCTGAAGCATATTGTTCAGAATATGACAGAAATATAAACACCTGGCAAAGTACTCCAAACCTCCTCTGTGGTACGTCCTGCTACGGTAGGTTCTCCAGGACCACATTTAACCGTGATGACTCGAACACAGACTGAAAATCATACCAGCATCACTTTCACAGCTGGTAATTAAGGAGGAACACCCTCTTGAGCAATCCTGAATCCTTACTATGCCCAGCTTGCCCAGCTCCTTTATGGAAATAAAGTCTTTCACATATATAGATGTTCTTATATTTCGTATAAGGTATATAGGTATGATAGGTTCAGGGAAAGTTAATGTCTTCTCAGGCTAAAATGTGCCTGATTGATGACTGGTGACAGTGATCTTACCTGCAGCCCTGACATCTGCAACACATACACCTGTATCACACTTCATTTAAGCACACATACACTAACATATTGAAAACATAAACACAGATTTCTATTTATTGGTATATACCTGGAAATGTAGATGAAAGAACACTGAATCGTGTTCCGATTTAATCATATTATCATTGTATGATCATTCTTGTAATCTGTCTCTTTCCTGCTCACAAACACAAACACGCAAAAGTGCACACATACACACTAACTGAACACACAAAGCAAAGGTCACTGGCTGACTGCACGTCGCTCCAAGATAATGAAACAAACAACTCAATCTGTTGGGTGCCGGCAAACCCAGAACACTCTCTCACATTTAAAAGAAATTGAAATAAACAAAATGAATAGATTTGGATATGTGCCCCCACCCCATACACTTTCCTACCCAAACAAATACACACACACACACACACACACACACACACACACACACACACACACCCCTCACAGTGCCCAACAGTGTTCACTCAAGAGTTGGAAGTGTGTTCTGGCCACAGCTCAATTTGTCCGTTAACTAAAGGTCACAATGAGTGTGTTTTACCAGGGAGTCGGTATTTCAGAGCTCATTTGCTCCCTTTTACTTCTTGCTTACAGCTCACAGTGTTGAAGGCAGCAATTTATAGACAGACAGAGAAAAGCAGCAAGAAAGTCTGCCCAGCCCATTCCATACCAACTATAGAAATAGGAAAATGAAAAACTACATAATTCAGTCAGCTCGGATTGAGGTGAGGTCTGAATCAGACACTTTCATTTTTCACCTGAGCTCAAATAAACTCACGTGCCAGGGTTGGTTTTACAAAGTCAGGTGTGAAAATAACCAATGCTAAAGTTGTCTTGTGTGAAATTAATCTTGTTTAAGCAAGAATACATAGTAAACTAACCCTACTGAAGTTAAACTAGGAGTAAGGCATATATCTGAAAGTTGACTACTTGTTAGAGCTAAACCAGTCTAAATGTACCTTTTTGACACTATTTTGCATATATATATATATATATTCTGAATAAAAGCCAGGGTTGGTAATCTTGAGAGCGGTAATCGTAAGCAAGAGCACGCTACATTTTTTAAATGACACAACCAAAATACCCAACCTGGTGTTGCCAATTCCAATGAAAGTACTAGCTCTAAAAGTTGCTAAATCTAGCGAGAAAGTCGCCAAGTCAGCAACACTCACAGACCCCTCCAAAGCCACTCCCCCAAAATTAGCATTATAAACGTAACCACACACAAATGACTGTTATTAGTCACAGCCGTTAAACTAGAAGTTTGTTGAAGACTCGGGTGACGCACAATAAAGGCACAGGCAGAATGTGCACAGTTAGACAGGCAGTCAGGCCTACGGTGACCAGACGTCCCGGTCATGTGATCCCACAGAAATACTTGAAAAGACCATGACCGATTAACAGACCAATTAACAGAGCATTAAGTGATGTAATGTGTTACAATTATGTGTTGGCACCACACCGGTCTCAAACTCTGATCTCGTGGTTGAAAGTCCTGGGTGTCCTGCTGTGATTTTCACGCAAGATGTCTAGATAGCAATATACAAACCACGCATATAGACTCATAAGCACATACATTTGTGCACGCAGAAACGTGCGGTACACTTAGCGGTCCCAGTTTGCGGGTTTGAAAATATGGTCAACCTTTAGGCTGTCCAATCATTTTACTCGGGCCAAATAAAAGGTTTGGACAGGCTTATTACAGTCCTTTGACAGACACATAACTGAATTTTTCTTCTTTTCTGGCCGAGCATTTGATTTATTGAATTCTTTTGGAATTTAAAAGAAATTTCTACAAAAATAACAGAACATGTTTTTAAAGCTTACCAACCCTAACTTTTAAGAAAGTCTTAATGGAACACTTTATTTTCTGACTTTGACAATGACGAATTTTTGACAAACAGCTTTGTCCCACTGTATATTTACCTACCTGTCAATTACTTTCAGCTGACTTTATTCATGTTAAACTAGCTCTTTGTGGATCCTCTCGGCCTCTGAGGTCATTCCGTAGTGGTCTGTAGTGCTTTCTGAATCTGAAGCAGTCCTCATATATTACCTCCCTAAACCAAACTTTTTGTATGAAATGTTGGCCATCTTAACTGTTTTTGACCACATGTTGCTGTTCTAAAAAATTTTGCCAGTTACTGAACAGCCTCAGAAGCCTTATCACTATCCGGCACGGACAAAGCAAGGCAAATATGTGGCTCAGAATAAAAATATTCAAATGCATGTGTGTTTCTTGTTGATAGGAGACATTTCAACTGACACGTGTGAATGAGGCCTATAGGACGGGATGACAATTAATTAAATTAAAGTGCCAGGTTTCAATTGATGTACATCTCGTTAAAATATTTAGTCTTCATAGAGAATCATTCTTCCTTCTGTCAGAATCACACTGTGGCTGTCTTACACAAGAACTATGAGGAATGTGAAGGCAGTAAAGGGGGGCGTATCTGCATAGACAGGATAGCATTTCTGTGACCTTGGAATTGTGTAAAAGAGACGCCGCCTCAAAGAGATTGCCTCAACTTCAGCTAAAGCAACAACAATCACATATTCTAAAAACAAACTGGAAGGAGAAGAAAGTTGACATTTTTGAGTTCTAGATTGTTTGGTTTTCGCTTGTCACATTGGGGAGCCAGAGAGCAACTTTAACCATCTGTATGTTTCCTACGTACAGTGTGTTCTGTAGTGTTCTATATTTACGCTGTCTCTGAATTAACATGAAGGGGACACCAAACAGAGTAGGACTTAATGAGGAGAGGAAAGGTCGGGGCTTGACAACACAGTAGAAGGAAGTTGCAGTTTTATTATCACAGTCCTCACATGTAACAGTGTGACAAAGCAACAATCCCTCTTCCACAGACACAATATCACACATCAAAATGACTACGCCAGCCTCAAAAATCCAGACCACCTCTTAATTCCAATTTTGCTTGTGCTTTAAAATTCACTCTTCTGTGTTCACAAAACAAACAACTTGAAAACCCAACACTCCCAGCGGTATCACTCAGGATTGTGGCCACGCATTTGTTGTTGTTGTCTTTTTTTCTCCCAATCTACAGTGTAACATTGAGTTTTAATTAGCTCAACAAAGGATCAACTGTCCTCCATTGACATCACTCCAGGGACAAACTGGCTCTCCAAAGGAAATTAATTCTTCTCTGTTACATGTGAACGATGCCTCATGTACATCATCTTTTACACTAAGATTAGTAATTTGGGGCTATTTTACAGGACTTGTGCATTTTATCTGTACTGTAACGTATAGTTCCATTTAATATTTTGTTTTGCTTTCATTGTACAGATCAGGAGTGTAGTGGCAGACTAGGTATGGGGAAAAAGAGAGACAGATGTGACAAGCGACAAAGGTCCCCTGGTTGAAATCGAACCGAGGTTCTTATCCACCAACAACGATGCTAACTGGCTGACTAGTCTGAGTCACTATGTGCCATCATCGTACCTCTCCAGCTAAATTCACAATATTAGACCCGGCCAACCATTTTTAGTTTCCTGTCTGTTAATTCATTTGTCCATTTGTCATTATGTCTGGATTTATAGCTGCGTTATGAGAGCCCAGCTGATGGAGATCCTGATACAAACTTCATTGTATCTTCACGTCTTTCAAGGTGAACTACTTTCTTCTGAAACATTCCTGTCAGTCTCCACATACAAGGATGGAACTGAACAACAAGGTCTGCAGTTTATGTTGGAAAAGCCTTTTTACTTCTTTACTATTGCTTTGCTTTTAAAAGCTTTCAACTTAATTCAGTCATATGTTGATGCTTTGATTGCCATCATTCCAAATGCCATGGCTCTGCATTGTGCTGAGGTGAGCTGAAGCGGAAAGCTCAGAACCTGGAGAAAATCACACCATTATCTCAGAAGAGAATAAAAGGAAAAAGATATCCCCTGGTGTTTTTGGGCTTCAAGACATGGCCTCAGATACACACACACACACACACACACACACACACACACACACACACACACACATACAGTGCCTTGAGGTATCAGCTTGCCTTTGTGCAGAGATGAGTCGTCAGGGCTGTCCTTATCATTGCTTGATGATAATAAAGAAGGTGGGATGCTTTTCTCCCACATGGAGAGCAGATAACAAAGAAAGTGCTAGAATGTCTGAGATACTGTGCCGGAGACCAGCCTTCCATCCTCTCCTCCCTCCTTCTCTCCCACCACCCTCCCCTTTTCCTCTGTTCCCTTTTGTTGTTTGAGAAACACATTAGATCATGTTGCAGAAGAAAAATGTGAATAGACGACAGGTGATACCGCATCTGCTTGCAGGTAAGAAATGTCAGATAGTATTAAGGGGAGAAAAAAGCTGAGAGAGAAAGAGCTGGGGAAAATCAAAGAGCTTCAGGTGCAAAACAATGTCAGAAAGCTGGAAATATTAATGTATCATTTGTATGAAAAAATGAGCTTTTTTGATATGCTTTGCAGGAAGGCATTTGAGGAAAAATGTACATGAATCACATGAAAAGACTTACAAGCAAAACTGGTTAAATGTGTTTTTTAAAGATTAAACTAAGTTATGATAACAGAATAACAGAAAACGTGAAAATATCCAGACGCAGAGCTGAAGAGACTTGAAGACGGGTCGGAAAGTTAATAATAATAATAATAATAATAATAATAATGATAGTAACTCTGTCCATGCAGCACAGGCACATACACCACAGTACCACAGGGAGAACTTTGTAGTTTCTTAACAAGTGAAGTTGGTCATATTTCACTGCTGTCAGGTGAAAAACAGGAAATTAATAAAATAATTTAAAAAAGACAACTTTGTGTTATAATGAGCAGCCAGCTGTTGAGATGATGCAACACCCTCTGGTGTTGTGGTGACTCGTACCAAACTGCAACCAGAGAAGACTTTGGGGGTTTAAATTATATTTACTAAATGGACCTCAAATGTTTTTACTTCACTAGTGTCTGTGGAAGGAAATGTTCTACAAATGTGCAGTCGGCCCTTCAATTCTGGGCTGCAGACATCCATGCGGACCCTCATGGACATATGCAAATGATGGAATATACGTCAATTGGACCCTCACAGACCCCCATGGCTACGTAAGTGAGTTTATGATGTAAATGAGCCCAGCTGTTGAATAAAATCTGATGCTGGGCTGCTCAACCTCGCTATCTTTAGCTTTACCTGTAGTTACAGTGGGGAAAAAAAGTATTTAGTCAGCCACCAATTGTGCAAGTTCTCCCACTTAAAAAGATGAGAGAGGCCTGTAATTTTCATCATAGGTACACTTCAACTATGAGAGACAGAATGGGGGGAAAGAATCCAGGAAATCACATTGTAGGATTTTTAATGAATTAATTGGTAAATTCCTCTGTAAAATAAGTATTTGGTCACCTACAAACAAGATTTCTGGCTTTCACAGACCTGTAACTTCTTCTTTAAGAGGCTCCCGTGTCCTCCACTCGTTACCTGTATTAATG